>NC_059383.1:40171300-40178800 GCF_019703515.2 Myxocyprinus asiaticus
AAAATAGTAACACTCAGGACCTTCAGGACAAAAATGTCCCCATTGAAACCCATTAAAACTGCAATATTTGATCCCAGTGCCATTAAAGCATAAAATCATGAATTCTATGATATTATTCTTTCATTCCGGAGCCCTGGCTTCAAAATTTACATTTTTTATATTTTCCACCAGATGGCGCCATTTTTCTCATGTTTAGCCTATGGAGCAAATACATGCTTTTCCCCTATTCTCTGTTTGCTGTATTATAGAGCACTGCAGGACAACTGAATAAATGATGCAGATAATATTGTGTGTGTGTGTGTTGGTATGGATGTCAGAGTGTGTTTTGTATGTGTGTATTGAGAAATGTGTGTGTGTGTGTTTAAAAAACAACAGTGGCATTATGTAAACAAACTGGCATTTAAAGGGTTAAAATCCTGAAAATGAATATTTGGTAGTTATGATCAGGACTGATGTTGGTTAAACAATCTAAGTCAGTGAAAGTGGAAAATAATATTAATATATAATATTATTATGGCAGTTTTTTGACATGGACATTTTTGTCCTCGAAGGACCTCTGAGTAACTTTTTTTTTAATGACGCACAATGGTTAATAAAACAATTTATACTCGCTCCTATTCTGCATATAACTCTCCCCTCATGACAAGGCAGGCTCCTTTAAAATAATGCACATGACGCAGTAAATGGAAACCTGCAACGACTCGCATTTTCTTAAGTCGAATTTCTAGAAATGCGCTTAAAAATGCGAAACATTTTGGATGGAAACCCAGTTAAATTCTCGATATGCGAATAAACTTTCTAAATTCGCTTAAAATTTTATGCGCTAATAGGAGGTGGATTTTCTAGAGTTTCACATTAGTTAAAATGTGCATTAAGGTGATGGAAACGGTTTGTTCGCAAAACGATGATGTGTTTTGACCAGTCGTGCATGTGTTATGAGTGTGCGATAGCTTGATGTGACTAGCTGGCACACAATTCTTGGAACACAGTGCGTCATTCGGAAGCGTTTAATCCACCGTTGGTCGATAAAGTGGATCCTCACAATCCGCCAGAACAGTTTTGAGAGCGGGCACTCCCAGGTATGTGGAGACTGGCGGTGTGTGGGCATCACAGTTATTTCAGCCCACATTATATCAGATATTACACTTATTCTGCGATGTCTCATAGATGCATTTAATAAAATGAGATACTTGCTCCAGTCTTGCAAATAAAACTGTCCCCAAAGCAGGGAGAGGTCATTCAGCTGCTCCATGACGACAAGGCGGCTCACTCATGATAATGCACATTACGTAGTGGATAGAAACGCGCAACAATTCGTATTTTCTTAAGTGTGATTTAAAAAAAATGCGAAACATTTTGGATGGAATCCCACCTATTGCGAGGACCTGTTGTGGGTTAAACACTTCTGAATGTCACGGGCTGTCACCATTATTAATTCAAATAATTGTATGCCGATGTCGGAGCTTTCATAATTTGCATAAACTTCTAAGCGAATTTAGACAATTTATGCGCATATCAAGCGTTTCCATTCTGGATTTCTTATATGCAATTTCAAAATGCGCATACAAATAGTTGGATAAAAACCTAGTTATTGTGAGACTGAGAGAACATTGTGATGTTGACAATTTAAAGTTTGTTACATTACAACCAACAACAATTACAACATCAATACTGAGTTTAAAAATGTATTCTTGAAGGTGTGAACAATCAGAGCTGACTTACCGTTTCATCAGAGACGTTTGTACTTGTGTGGACTGTACTGTCTATGGATTATTTTTTTTGTGTCATAAATTAAAGCCATTCACACTATTTCGATTTTATACAACCATTTCTTTATTTGTAAAATTATTGTAAAATAAACATGCATTTACAGTACTTTTTTACTAGTATATTAGATGTCCAGTCCTGCTGGACCCGCTCTGAGCGGGATTCGAACCGGGGTCTCCGGTATGTGAGGAGGGCGCGCTAATGAGGAGGTTAAAGGCTACAACCTCTAACGTCAGTCGCTAGTGCGCCTCTTGAGGCAAGTGAGGGTTACAAACACTGCACAGCACGTACCAGCTATCGTTACAGAGACATGAATGAAAATAAAATAAAATTAGATGTGAAAATGTAGCTTTTCTAAAGTTAAGCAGAAAAGTAAGTCATCTCTCATTCTTTTCTCTTCTACCTTGAGTTTGCTCCCGGCTTGAAACATGAACCCATGAACATGCCAGTGTCTTTTGTAATAATTCTTGTTTGGAACAGATATAAAACACCTCATTCTGCCCGATTTACCCCTCAAGACTCAATCCATTTATTTGGGAAAATCACCAAAATAATCTACTATTCAATAAAGCTATTAGGGCAAAACTGGCTTTGAAGGAGTCCCTCAGTAATTAATGTCAGTAATACAAAAACATTATGGGGGGGTTGTACTTGCTTGTTTTGATTATGGGGGGGGGGTTGTACTTGCTTGTTTTGATTATGGGGGGGGTTGTACTTGCTTGTTTTGATTATGGGGGGGGGTTGTACTTGCTTGTTTTGATTATGGGGGGGGGTTGTACTTGCTTGTTTTGATTATGGGGGGGTTGTACTTGCTTGTTTTGATTATGATGGGGGGTTGTACTTGCTTGTTTTGATTATGGGGGGGGTTGTACTTGCTTGTTTTGATTATGGGGGGGTTGTACTTGCTTGTTTTGATTATGGGGGGGTTGTACTTGCTTGTTTTGATTATGGGGGGTTGTACTTGCTTGTTTTTACTATGGGGGGGGGGGGTTGTACTTGCTTGTTTTGATTATGGGGGGGTTGTACTTGCTTGTTTTTATTATTGGGGGGGAATGGGGGTAGTTACCTCCCCCCTGGAATCTATGCTCCTGGTTGAAGGAGGTTCAGAACGGACTGTCTAAAGTCATGAGGGGTGTTTAACAGGTCAGAGTCCATAAGAGAGAATTAAATAAAAACCAGAGGGTGAATATCTCATGAAAGCCTGTCAAGAACAAGTTCATATTTTACCCCAAAATAAACAGAAGATAAAAAATATATTTTGTATTAGGAAAATGAAGCATATTTTTTTTAAGACCATTATGATAATGATGATGATGATTATTATTATTATTTTGCATTGTGATTTTATTTTCATGACAATTAAGCACAATTCCCCTTCTCTGGTTCATTCATCATAATGGAAAACAGTGCACTTTACTGTATTCTGCACATTTGGAAAATGTTGCAGATCATCCAGGAATTATATGTGCATACTAAAAAAATAACATACTGCATACTGCAGAAACAGTAAACGGTATGCTTTTCTAAAATTCCCTTACAAAAACAGACCATGGTTATCACAGTTTCTCCTCAAACACCAGAGTTAGTCCAGTTAATGCCAGCAAAATGTGCTCATCATAATTTAAAAAAAAAATTAAAAAAAATGCCAGAATGATTCAGAAAGCTTCTCACACTACATATATTTACTAAAATGTTACTGTAGTAACAATAACTGTACTAACTTGAAAGAAACGGTCTGTAGAGCGTCTCTGATCACACTCATCGTTGGCACTGATAAGGCTGTACAGAGGTTTTATTTTTGTGATGTGAAAAACAGATTCGGTTTACATTCAGCTCAGTTTACACTGCTGCTGTTACCATAGCAACCAGACCATAACACAGCAGCAGTGTCTCCTCCAATCTGATCCTCTGATTTAACATGAAAATAATGAACGGCATAAACGACCTCAAAACTCCTGACAGAACGGCTCGGCTGATCTACTGTCAATTAAAAAGACACATATGAACACTAAAGTTTCTCACCAGGAATTGTAAGTGGAGAACCTCGAGTGTCCTGAGCTATGAAAGAGGAACCTTAATAAAACCCAAAATAGCAGAATATTTTATTCTTCAGCATGTGAAACGTCAAAACTTTCCAAGAGAATCCATCAGGCGCTGTGAGTGACAGGAAACACACACTGTTTCTGGAATCAAAATATTTAATAAGTACATAACAATTATTATACCGTGTATAAAATTTGGAATCACAATTCAAAGCGATGTTTCTGCTGCGACTGGGACATTTAAAGAGCTAACAATAAGAGCAGAACAGGAACTAAACCATTTTAGGAAAATAAACTGGCGAATGTGCCATCAGCTTCAGAACGTCAACATTTGCTTTCAAAATCTCTTTTATGGTCTTTAGTAAGTGCAATAAAAACATTAAACACCACAGTAAAGCTGAAGCGCATCAGTACAGCGAGAGAGAGAACAGGCAAGATCACAGACGCCAGAGAATCTGTAGCGCTGGAAATTAAACTAAAAGCAGAAAAACAAAGACGTTATATCGTGTGAAAGCAACACACATCACAGTCTGCTGTAGGGACAACGGTATAATCTTTAAACATTGTACATTAGCATTTCCTGAAAACAAAAAATCATAAATCTTTTAGGCAAAAGGACAAGCACCACAAAAGAGACAAACAAGCCGAGCAACAGACGTGAAGTGAGAACATGCTCTCTCCCTTGACACTGCAAAATATCATTTCCCAAATCAGTCTTTTTGTTTTGTTTTCCAGTAAAAACAGGCAAAAACATGCAAACATCCTTAAAACAAGATACATGTATTTTAAAAGCTAAATTGACATTAAGCATACATCTAAAAACGTTTGAGTGATTTACACTTAATATAAGAAAACATAATTCAAAAAGTCTTATTATCGTTTACAGTTTTGCTTCTCATGTAAATGCATCTTGTTTTAGGGGTATTTTACTGGAGAGCAAGACAGAAATACTGATGAGGAAAACAGAGTTTGAACTCTGAAAGGACTGATGAATTGTAGTTGATTTTTCCACCCCGTCTGACCCCAGATCAGCCTCAAAACCCCTCATCACTCCATTTACATGATCCAACATTCTGCAGGTCCCGTACAGCTCAGCGCAGATTCCAGAGATTTCTCTTTTATCTCTGGATGTGAAATGAATATTCAGCTGAAGGGAGACAAACTGCAGTTCAGGACAGTTGCTCCATATTTACACGTCGACCTGGAGCGATTCGGACAGATCGTCACTTACGATACGCATTATAATCGTCCTGAAGGTTCGGGGTTGATCGGACCCGCAAATGAAAAGACAGAATATTCCGGGTTCAACACAAGTTCAGCTCAGTCGACAGCATTTGTGGCATAATGTTGATTACCACAAAACTATTTTTGACTCGTGCCTCTTTAATGAAAAATCTGGATTAAAAAAATGCAAAAATTGCGGAGCTTACAATGGAAGTCAATGGGGTCAGTTCGTAAACGTTAAAATACTAAGTGTTAACGCACACATTGTTTACGTCGTGTCTATACTTTTGAAACGGTGAGTATTTTAACATTTACGGATTGACCCCATTGACTTCCATTGTAAGCTCTGCAATTTTTGCGTTTTTTTTTTTTATATATATTTTTCATTAAAGAGGCACGAGTCAAAAATAGTTTTGTGGTAGTCAACATTATGCCACAAATGCATTGAACCCGAATTGTTTTTTAAGATCATTAATTTAATGAGCAACAATTGTGAACTAACTGCATTAAAACCAAAAATATATATATTTGTTTTAAACCAAAGTTTATTGACCTCAGCATTAGACATCTGTTCTCCACGGGTAAATCTCACAAAATCAGTCAAACACCGTCATATTTCACCACAAAATCAAAAGAAAGACTTATGTTTTAATTTAAAAAAAATTATATATATATATATATAAAAAAAAAGTGAATTTACATATTTTATTTTTTGTCAAGAAATGAATTATTTCCACCCAAATTCTCATTACTATAATGCAAAAAATAAAAATAATTAATTAAATATTTGTTAAATTGTATTCATACATATTAAATATAAAAACGTTAAAATGACAAAAAATTATACATTTTAAAAGTACTTATCATTGAAGTATTTGTTGCACTACCTCTAATGTATGTTCATTTAAATAAACATGAAACATTTCTTATGAGAATCACTACTGAGAATAATGAACATCAAACAAACCCAAAAGTAAAACATCCAGACACATGACAGTAATGACAATTTGGGGTGAAAATGTGCTTAGTTCTAATGATCCTCAAACAGGCTTTTATTTTGTATGTCTTTCTTTTGATTTAAGAATGATCTGGACATTTGTGAGATTCACCTTCAACTCCGATTTTTAGGGAACTGATTAAATGGAGGCAAATCATGATGTCTGCCATCGCTTCATTTCTCACTCTGTGAACGTTACGTTCTTCGGCAGAGCCAGACAGCATCCGTCGAGTTTGTAGTCATGATGGTGTGCGTTTGTCATGTGACGTGTCTTTGAATACAGTTGTCAGGCTGGTGTTGTTGGTAGAGCCCATCTACATGAAGCACGAGTGTGTGTGTGTGTGTGTGTGTGTGTGTGTGTGTGCTGGATGAGGCTCATCGTCCTTTACTGTATCCAGGGAAAAACTGATCGAGGATCAGCTGCAGGGTTTTATTGAGGGTCATGCTGTAATTTTTGCCCAGGTCATGACGGCAGGCGGGACAGGTGAACACTTCAGCTCGAAACGACCTCTGAAGACACGTCTGAGACACAACAGAGCGCTGTTACTGACAGATCTGAGAACAGTGCTAAACTATACTGATTTAGATGGACAGTTCACTTAAAAGTGAGCATTCTGTCATCATATACTCACCCTCATGCCGTTTCGGAGCTATATGACTGTCTTTCTTCTGTGCAACACAAAAGGAGATGTTTAGCAGAATGTTCACGCTGCTCTTTTCCATGTAATGAGGGTGAATGGGGACTGGGGATGTAAAGATTGAAAAATGCATGATTATCAGTGAATAAAAACTTTAAATTGGGTCTGCTCCTCACTTAAGGCTATAGTAGACTGCACAAAAATATTTTTTAATGTTTTTGTCTTGTTTTCCAGTAGAAATATCTAAACATTCTCAAAACAAAATATATTTACTTGAGAAGCAAAATGGCATGAAATATTAAGTCTTATAAGTCATATATATTTTCTACTGGAAAACAAGACAAAAATATTCATAAAAAAATATTTTTGTGCAGTCTACTATAGCTTTATGTGAGGAGCAGACCCAATTTAAAGTCGTTATTCACTGATAATCATGCATTTTTCAATCTTTACAGCAGCGTTAACAATCTGCTAAACATCTCCTTTTGTGTTGCACAGAAGAAAGAAAATGATACAGGATTGGAGCGACTTGAGGGTGAATAAATGACGACAGAAGTTTCATTTTTGGTTGAACTATCCCTGAGTGTGGTGAGTATTTTCATGTGTGTGTATTCGTAGTAAAACACAAACCTTGCAGACGTTGTGTGAACACTCGGTTGTGATTGGCTGGTAGGCTAACTCCTGACAGCACAAACACATGAACAGCTGCTCCACCTTACGCAGGAAGTTCTGCAGGATGACAGGAAGTGATGCATGATGGTATCTATGGTAACTATTTTGTCTGTGAGGTATATCTGTGCAGCTCTGTTACAGCGGCACAGAAACACTAAAA
>NC_059383.1:40181300-40241300 GCF_019703515.2 Myxocyprinus asiaticus
TTGGTGTTACATTGTTTCATGTTCATGTGAAAGATTTTCATTGAAAAGAAATTAATTTAATGGTATGATTTATTCATTTTAGTTAGATCATTGGTGTGTTTTGTGATAACATTTTTCTCTGCATTGAAATTTTTTTGCCGTGTTGCGCAATCCACCGATAATGTGCTCTTCTCTATCCTACCACTGTATACTGGTAACAGGATAGCGCAGAGCGGATCACATGAGCGATTAAACTGGGCTTCCCTCGATATCATGGCGCATAACAAACCTCATGCGACTCATTTGAATTCTACATGAGAATTTTCTATTTTAAAGTGCTTTGGTGTGATTAAACCATTTGAAACGGCTACAGCACTGACGAGGGAAAGAGAAAACACCTGCACCAACATCAATTACAAGACTTTGTATATCGGTTACGTTCTGCAAAAAAAGTGTGTTTGTTTTTGTTCCTTGAACCGTTTTTAGTCCCTGGTTACAACCCTTGCTTCATTTGTTAAACAAAATTAACTACTAATAATAAAAATAACATTTAAATTGTCCTTTATTAATAAAAAATAATTTCAAGATTTTTTATTTATTTGTATTTTTATCCCCTTTTCTCTCAATGTTGGAATGCCCAATTCCCACTACTTAGTAGGTCCTTGTGGTGGCGCGGTTACTCACCTCAATCTGAGGTCATCAATCCGCGCATCTTATCACGTGACTCGTTGTGCATGACACCGCGGAGACTCACAGCATGTGGAGACTCATGCTGCTCTCCACGATCCACACACAACTTACCACACGCCCCATTGAGTGCGTGAACCACTAATCGCGACCACGAGGAGGTTACCCCATGTGACTCTACCCTCCCTAGCAACTGGGCCAATTTGGTTGCTTAGGAGACCTGGCTGGAGTCACTCAGCAGGCCCTGGATTCGAACTCGCGACTCCAGGTGTGGTAGTCAGCGTCAGTACTCGCTGAGATACCCAGGCCCCCAATAATTTCAAGATGTTAAAATTTTTTAACTGAACCGAAAAAAAAAAATAAATAAATAAAAATTTTTTTTATATATATATAAATATAGCTGTGTTCCAGTGAGACTCTTACAATGGAATTGAATAGCTGCTTTTCCACTATCGGGCCAGTGCGAGCCAGGGCCATAAACTGGTCAGCCAGGGTCAATAGTCTCACATCCCACGAGCCACGAGACCAAAATCGCTCTGCATTCCCACTATCGGGCCAAAAGCCCCGCAGCGTTGCCCTAAAACCCGCCTTTAATACGCCGCCCTGGTGCAAACGTCACTCACCCCGCCCATTTCACAAGCCAAAACAAACACGCATGTTATCTAGTTATCTACAATGTCACATTTATATTGTATGGAAACGTTAGATAATTTAACGCTGACAACTCACTGACTTTAACTGCTTTAACATCGTCCACTAACAGCGGGACAATGTCCCAGCAAACCGTCCATGATCTCGAACCGTGGAAAGTTCTTCCTTTGGGCACCGCTTTGTCCATTGTGCATCTTAACGGATTTGTAATGTGTCCGCAATTGTTTTCGCTGAGACGCAGGTGCGTGACATCACACAAATATGTCAGCACCCATAGAGATGCACAAAGTTAGTGATAAACATTCACTTTTATTAAATGATCTTTGAGATCCTCATTATTCGTGTAGTTTCTCTCTCAACTCTCTCTTCCTTTCGGCCAGTTAACGAGATCAACCAGTGATTGTCTTGTGATCGGTCGGTTGATCACGATAAACATAATGAGCACCCCAGGCCCCACAGGTGCATTCAAATGAAGATCGTGATTAATGAGAAAATAATTTCCCCCCCCAGCACTACAAAACAGACCAACACACTTTGCATCAGGAATGTGCCTATAATGCCTCATAACGTTGTCTAGTTGTGTTTGGTGAGAGGTGTGACGTGCGACTGTACTTGTGCCGTCGTCTTCAGGACTGTTTTCACTGCCATTACTCTGCAGATCTTCATCCGCTTCCATCACAGGTTTCTCCTCCTCCTCATCTTCAACTTTTTTGGATGCTCGGGATCGTGGTCGACCTCTCTTCCTGCCCCGCGAAGACCTGCCCACCGCTCTGACACTCGCCTCTCGACGAGTCTTATTGGCCATTGCCTCCAGATAACCAGGAGGATACTGAAGGACACAGACACACACAATCATTATGGATTTTTGGCATGTCCGGTTCACCGTATTACAGGAAACACATTACAGCACAAATACAAGATACAACAATAAACATACAGATCAATGTATCGTAGTTTTGAAAATGTCATTAATATTTATTTTTATTTAAGCAGTTTTAGTTAGCTTTTTTTTTTTTTTAAACCATAAACAAGATTTTTGGTGTGCTGATATTTTAACATGATACCACTTTTTTCCTCGTGACAGTTTTAAAAAACGTTTTGCTTCGTTTTGTTCATTTGTTGTGCTCATTTCAGCTGGAGTTTAATTTGTTCTTTTGCAAATGTACGTTCTTATTTTAGTTTGCGTGATTTCCAAGTTTACGAAAGTTACGAAAGAGAACACACACAAACACACCAAGTCTCCCGGTACATGTCATCATACCTGTCTCAGTTGTGTCTCCTCACCTGGACTTTGAGGCCCAGTTTTTTGCTCCGTTCGATTCCCTCAGGCGTCCATGGCGCCGGTTCCAGATCATCTCGCCGCAGCAGGTAACGCCACACTAGGAATCCACACTTCCCAATCTCCGGCCAGTACTTCACCACCTGAACAACAACATAACACTGTAAACAGTGACTATACACACACACACACACACACACACACACACACACACACACACACAGTGTCTTTAGACGACTCAAATAGTTCCCATGGCAACACATTGGGGCAGTCCATACTCTACTATTATCATGTTTCCTTGGTGACGACTGGCGAAAATGACGAAAAAGTTGGTTAAATTAGAAGTAAGTGGGCAGGAGCTTTTGTGCTCAAGTGTCCAGATCACAATGACAACAATGAAAACATCAAAATCACTTACTAAAAAAAACTCTGCACTGGTATGGTACTTTTTTGTTAGTGTCACTAAAGGCAAAGTAAAGAAATCAAATTAGAATCAGAATGAGCTTCATTGCCAAGTGTTCTCACGTACACAGGGAATTTGTTTTTGTGATAGGAGAAACAAGTGCACACACTCTTGGAGGGTGGGCAGGGGCACCAATAATCCTCTCAGCAGTCCTGACTGTCCATTGTAGTTTCCTTCTGTCTGATTTGGTGGCTGAACCAAACCAGACAGTTATAGATGTACACAGGACAGACTCAATGACAGTGGAGTAGAACTGTGTCAGCAGCTCCTGTGACAGGTTGAACTTCCTCAGGTGGCGAAGGAAGTACAACCTCTGTTGAGCCTTCTTCACAATGAATTCAATGTGGGTGTCCCACTTCAGTGCGGGGGGATGACTCCTGAAGTCCACTATAATCTCCACTGTTTTGAGCATGTTCAGCTCAAGGTTGTTGTGACCACACCAGACAGACAGCTGTTCAACCTCCCATCTGTATGCAGACTCGTCATCGTAGTGGATGAGGCTGATGACAGTGGTGTCATCTGCAAACTTCAGGAGCTTCACAGAGGGGTCTTTTGCAGTGCAGTCATTCGTGTACAGGGAGAAGAGCAGTGGAGAGAGAACGCATCCCTGAGCAGCACCAGTGTTAATAGTGAGGGTCCCGGATGTGAGTTTCCCCAGTCTCACTAGCTGCTGCCTATCTGTCAGAAAGGTGGCGATCCATTGACAGATTGGGGTGGGCACCGAGAGCTGGGTCAGTTTGGCTGAGAGAAGATCAGGCATGATGGTATTGAAGGCTGAACTGAAGTCCACAAATAGGATCCTTGCATAAGTCCCAGGTCTGTCGAGGTGTTGCAGGATATAATGGCAGTCCCATATTGACAGCATCATCCACAGACCTGTTTGCTCGGTAAGCAAACTGAAGGGGGTCCAGCAGGGGTCCAGTGATGTCCTTCAGGTAGGCCAAAACCAGTCTTTTAAATGACTTCATGACCACAGACGTGAGAGCGACAGGTCTGTAGTCATTAAGTCCTGTGATTTTGGGATTTTGGGGGGACTGGAATGATGGTGGAGCATTTGAAGCAGCAGGGAACTTCACGCTGCTCCAGTGATCTACTGCAGATCTGTGTGAAGATGAGGGCCAGTTGGTCAGTGCAGACTTTCAGACAGGCAGGTGAAACACTGTCTGGCCCTGAAGCTTTCCTACTCTTTTTTTTTTTTTTCTCCAAAAGACACGGCACACATTCTCCTCACAGATCACAAGTGCAGACTGAGTAGCGGGGGTGGGGGTGGGGGTGGGTGGGGGTGGGATTCCAGGAGGTGTTGGTGTGTGTGTGAAGTTCAGAGCGGGAGAGGGGTGTGAGACTGGGCTTTTCAAACCTGCAGTAAAACACATTCAGTTCATCAGCCATTAGTTGACTCTCTACAGAGCGAGGGGGTGGTGTCTTGTACTTGGTGATGCTTTTCAGGCCTTTCCACACAGATGCAGGATCGTTGCCTATAAACTGTTTTTTCAGCTTTTCAGAGTAGCTTATTTTAGCCAATCTGATTTCCTTAATCAGTGTGTTTCTGGCCTGGTTGTACAAAATTGTATCCCCACTTCTGTAAGCATCCTCTTTGGCATGACGAAGCTGTCTGAGTTTTCCTGTAAACCATGGTTTATCGTTATTGAATGATAAAAATGTCCTAGTAGGGATGCACATATCCTCACAGAAACTGATATATGATGTCACAGTATCTGTGAGCTCATCCAGGTCTGTGGCTGCAGCCTCAAAAACACTCCAATCAGTGCAGTCAAAACAGGCTTGTAGTTCCAGCTCTGCTTCATTAGTCAATCTCTTTACAGTCTTTACTACAGGCTTAGCTGATTTTAGTTTCTGCTTATAGGTCGGGAGATGATTACCCAGACAGTGATCAGAGAATCCTAAAGTTGCACGTGGGAGAGAGCGCTACGCATCCTTTACAGTGGTGTGGCAGTGGTCCAGTATATTTCTGTGTGATGTGTTGTTTATATTTTGGCAGTTCACGGGTGAGGTTAGCTTTATTAAAATCTCCCAGAATAATAATAAGTGAGTCCGGGTGTTGTTGCTCTGTGTCTGTGATGTGATCAGCCAGCTGTTGCAATGCTGCGTTCATGCACGCTTGTGGCGGGATATAAACACTCACCAGAATGAACAAAGAAAACTCCTGCGGTGAGTAGAAAGGCTTACAGTTGATGAAGCGCGCTTCTAAATTAGGACAGCACATCTTCTTCAACGCTGTTACATCTGTACACCAACTTTCGTTGATGTAAAAGCATTTTCCACCACCTCTCGTTTTCCCCGATAACTCCGCGATGCGATCTGCTCTGAACAGCTGGAAGCCCGGCAGATGTAATGCACTGTCCATGATGGCTTCATTCAGCCAGGTTTCCATGAAACAGAGCAGTAGAGTTAGAAAAGTACTTATTTGTTGAGTGAGCAGAAGCAGTTCGTCCGTTTTATTGGCAAGGGAGCGGACATTCGGCAGAAGAATAATCGGCAGCAGAGTCCTAAAGCCGCGTTGACTAAGCTTCACAAGCATGCCTGCTCGCTTCCCTTGCGTGAGTCTTTTGGACCACCGGTAGAGCAACCCTGCACCTCCAACTAAGATGTCTAATAAAACATCCGAATAATCAAACACCGGCAAAAAATTATCAGGTATGCTCTGCTGAATATTCAGCTGTTCATCCCTGGTGAAACTGATCAGGAAAGAGTGACAAAAAATATGACAAACAAACAAAAGTAACAAAAACGCTAGAGAGATCCACACCGAAGCAGCCATCTGCGGTGCCATTTTGAAACAAACAAAATTAGTGCTGTAAATATAATCAACATAGTTGTTCTGCAAGGAAAGACGCTGACCCCACCTCTGGAGTCGCGAGATCGAATCCAGGGTGTGCTGAGTGACTCCAGCCAGGTCTCCTAAGCAACCAAATTATCCCGGTTGCTAGGGAGGGTAGAGTCACATGGGGTAACCTCCTTGTGGTCACTATAATGTGGTTTGCTCTCGGTGGGGTGTGTGGTGAGTTGTGTGTGGATTCCACGGAGAATAGCGTGAAGCCTCCACACGTGCTACGTGTCCGCGGTAACACGCTCAACAAGCCACGTGAAAAGATGCGCGGATTGACGGTCTCAGACGTGGAGGCAACTGAGATTTGTCCTCCGCCACCTGGATTGAGGCGAGTCACTACGCCACCACGAGGATTTAGAGTGCATCAAGAAAAAAATTGTTGTTTTGCGTCACATATTACATCTATTTATATGTGAGAAACAGAGATCAACTTTACACTGTTGAATGAATAAATTCAGAACTAAATATCATCATTAACAGCAAAAAATTACAATTATTCACAGCAAGGCTCATTTACATCATATCGGAGAGAGAGTGTGGGTGTGTGTATTGTATGCTAAAACTGAATTCTGTGTTTATGTTTGTGTACCTTGTAAATCCCATCGTAGCGGTTTCCCTCCTCCGGAGCGTATTTGCTGATTCGTCGGCCCTTTGAGCTGCGAATCACTCGCACTGGTTTTCCCGCTCGCCAGTTGCGAGACTCCGCCCCGTTTTTATCGTTCAGGGGGGCGTCACAGTTCAGCGCAAGAGCCCTGAGAGGTCAGAGGTCATCAAAAAACACATACGGTCAGATTATATATGTATATGAGATTTATAAACGTGTAGTTTCAGTATCAGAGACGGCACGGTTTAGTTCACCTGTTCATGTGCGTTAGTGTTTGATCAAACGAGTGCTCTCCGATTCGCTTGTTTCCTGAAAGGTCACGACCTCCACTGCCTGTGTAGGTGAACTCATCACCCCGATCCTGAAACCATCAGAAGGGTCATGGAAAAATAATCTTTACTCAAAGAAAAAAACAAGTTTATTTTTCTTTCCTCATCGGCAAATCGTTGTTTGTTTGCGAGTATACAACTCACTAAATTTTGTTACGATTTTTTCTCATGAACAAGACTTAATATCTTTGATCATTTTGCTTCTCATCTAAAAACAATTTAGTTTTAAGGATGTTTAAATATTATTTTAATCCTTCCTATACTGTTCAGATTTTTGACCGAAACCACTTTTTCCAATGTAATAAAAATGGTTTCCCTTATCTGATCAGTGCAAGACTTGGTGACTTTTCCTCCACTTGCGATCTGAATCCACGAAAAGAAATTTGGACAGTCTAAGTGGTCGTATTAAAAACAACAACAACAACAACAACAACAAAAAAACCTTTGCTGTTTGCCAACCACACACACACACACACACACACACACACACACACACACACACACACACACACACACACACACACACACACACAAATGAACTGGTGACACTATAACACAGAGCAATTAGCTTTAATTTTGTCACATAAAACCTATAAATCAGCCACACGCACGCACACACAGCAATCAGAGAACAAAATCGGAGTCTTCAGTTTTATACACTTATTAAATTTTCACAGTCCATTGCTGTTTATTTGTTTATTACTCTTTATTTTCTTGACATTCTTATTAATTTACTTTGAGTTATTAAATTTTGATGTTTGAAATAAATGATTGGTAACGAAATGATTATTTTATGTCTTCTCTTTGTAATACCATGGTCAGGTTTGACTGTAAGCATAAAGTGACAATTGCAAAAGCTGACACTTCAAAAGACTAAAAAAAAAACAAATGCTAAACTTTGACAAATAATAATTTGATAATGACTAATATATATATATATATACACTGATCAGCCACAACATTGACCACTGACAGGTGAAGTGAATGACACTTATTATCGTTACAATAGCACCTATCAAGGGGTGGGATATATTAGGCAGCAAGTGAACAGTCAGTTCTTGAATTTCATGTGTTGGAAGCAGGAATAACGGGCAGGCGTAAGGATCTGAGCGACTTTGAGAAGGGCCAAATTGTGATGGCTAGACAACTGGGTCAGGGCATCTCCACAACAGCAGGTCTTGTGGGGTGTTCTTGGTGTGCAGTAGTTAGTACCTACCAAAAGTGGTCTAAAGAAGGACAACCAGTGAACCGGCGACAGGGTCATGGGCGCCCAAGGCTCATTGATGCGTGTGGGGAGCGAAGGCTAGCCCGTCTGGTCCGATCCCACAGAAAAGCTACTGTAGCACAAATTGCTGAAAAACATAATGGGGCTGCGTAGCGGCAGACCGGTCAGAGTGCCCATGCTGACCCCTGTCCACCGCCGAAAGCGCCAACAGTGTGCATCAGAATTGGACCATGGTGCAATGGAAGAAGGTGGCCTGGTCTAATGTGGACAGCCGGGTGTGTGTGCATCTTTTACCTGGGGATGAGATGGCAGCAGGGTGCACCATGGGAAGAAGGCAGGCCGGTGGAGGCAGTGTGATGCTCTGGGCAATGTTCTGCTGGGAAACTTTGGGTCCTGGCATTCATGTGGTGTTACTTTGACACGTACCACCTACCAAAAGATTGTTGCAGACCACATACACCTCTTCATGGCAACGGTATTCCCTGATGGCAGTGGCCTCTTTCAGCAGGATAATGCAGCCTGCCACACTGCAAACATTGTTCAGGAATGGTTTGAGGAACATGACAAAGAGATCAAGGTGTTGACTTGGCCTTCAAATTCCCCAGATCTCAATCCGATTGAGCATTTGTGGGATGTGCTGGAATGACAAATCCGATCCATGGAGGCCCCACCTCGCAACTTACAGGACTTAAAGGATCTGCTGCTAACATCTTGGTGCCAGATACCACAGGACACCTTCAGAGGTCTTGTGGAATCCATGCCTCAACGGGTCACAGCTGTTTTGGTGGCATGAGGGGGACCTTCACGATATTAGTCATGTGGTTTAAATGTTGTGGCTGATCGGTGTAAATGCATGACTTGTGATGCAGTATTACCACACAGTAGGCGGCTGCATAGAACACTGCTGCCATCTACTGGCTATTCTTGTCATAACATGATTTTCAAGCCATGTTATTTATCATTTTTCACCAGATGGCAGCAATCTGCCCCCAATATATGACACATTCTCATATTTTCCTCATGTTTTAACTTACAGAAGTCTAGGTTTTTACTATACTGAAGTTACATAAATTTGCTTATTTGCATATGCAAATGAATGGTGAAACTGAGATATGTACATGTAATTAAGATCTAAAAAACATGAAGTCCCAAAAGAAGTGCATAATATTATTTTTTCTACTTCGGGTAATAAGAAATGTTATCATCCAAAATAAAAATACAAAATAAATAAATAAATACTAATAAAAACAAATGCTATTTTGCAGTGAATGTATCTTAATAATAAATAATATTTGGAACAGATATTAGTCAGAAAATCCCCTTGTATATTGTGTCAGAAAAGAGACAAAAAAAAAAAAAAGTCACTCACGACTTCGTCTTCAAATCCTCCGGCGAGCACGAGCGAGTACGATCCGTCATTACTGCGACCATGAATCCCACCGACATGAGGCCTGTGGACGCCCGCCTCACTCACCTGACAGACAGAAACACAGTTTAACACCTGAAAAATGACCCCATTGGCTGAACTGCTCAGAGCAAACCTCCTCACCTGAACACGAAACTTCCATGTTGTTCCGACCGGAACGCCGGGAACTGGCCCGTAGTGATTGGAGGGAACGATTGTGCATTCTTTAGTGCGGCCCACACACGCCATACCCTAAAACACAATCACTATTAATAGAACCAGTGATAGCTTTTTATTTTCTATGAAATATCAAACAATCATTAACATGAAAAATGTCTTGATTAATGTCTGAAGTTTTCTTTAGTCATCTTGTGATAAATACAGTAAATCAAACACTCATGTGTGTTCTCATGCTCACTAATACCTGCTTTCCCATGATCCCTCAGTGCTTGTAAACAGCTCAGGGTGACTCCAGTTATGCAGCTGTTTATTATTTCACTAAATGAGCATCTAAAGTGGTTTAGTCTTTCATTTTTACACGCAGACCTTTAATCTAAAGATCAACAAATGACTAAAAGTTCACTTTTTAATGCGACATTTCACAGCTGGCTACTGGCAGATGAATTGATTTTAAAATAGCCATGTTTTATGGACAAAATTATCACCTGAAGTGAGCTAAATCAGACAAAACTACCCTTTGGGGGCGTCCTCAAAGGTAAGAAATACAGTAAACGTTTTACAAGTTTTCTTTTAGGGTTAGGGCTCGCAGTCTTTCTAATTAGCCTTATAGAAAACAATCAAAGCATATGATGTGTTCATATATAAAGAGCTATGTAAACGTGTCTTTATGTGTGTGTGTAGTCATACCTTTGATTTCAAGGCGAGTCTCATGACGACATACATTTAATTACTACGTCAATGTGTTACTGCATAATAATAAAGTGCAAAAAGTACCTGTATTAACTGAGCTTCAGATGTGTGTCACTACATGTTCATATCAGACACACTGAAGAAGTTCTGTGCAGTTCTTGTGCATGTAGTTTATGTATTAAGCTTTTCAAAATGTTCCAATCAGATTATTTTCTTTTAAAGCCGCACGCAACTAGCACGATTTGAACTCTTGTTTTAGCGCATTGGTTGATTGACAGGTGAGTGGGCGGTGCTTCACTGCTTTTTGAACACATTTAATCAGATAAGCGTTTACACTATGAGCCCAATGTGCTCACATGTTTACAGACACCTCTGAATGTGCTTGAAGTGGACAAATCTCAAAACGGTTTCAAACAGATCTTAATATCAGGTGTTAACGGGGCTCTGTGATGTGTGTGCTCATACCTTCCCCCAGTCTCTCTGGCTCTCTGTAGTGGCTGACGGCATCTTTGCTTTCTTCTTGCTGGTTTTGAGTTTCTCTCCAGCTTTAACTACCTCACTGCTGTCATTCTTACAGGTGGGACAATACCTGCATAACACACACACGTTTATGGGTAATGCCTCATCACAGCATTTGTAAAGAGCCCGCTCGTGCTAAAACACTGTCTATTTGACCCTTCATCAAAATACAGCATTAGAAATGTGATGTGGTGATCTATGATTATAAAACCACAAAGGATGCAATTAATAAAATGAATGCATTGTCTGTGTGTTTCACGCCGTGCGGGGCTCATGCTGTTTTTTTGCTGTTTCAGAGCGGTTTGCATTCAGCAGGTTTACACATTCGTGCAATTCCAAACATTTATAACTGCTAGAAGTTATATACAATATAAGAAAGTGACACAGTATCACAGAAGAAGAGGAGATGACAGTATTTCTCCAGATTTGCACAGAGGAACACTGTAAACCAACTATTTTGGTAAAGGGGCCATATCGTATTCCTTTTGAGATACAAAGCTCCGCACTGATTTGGTTTTTGTATCTTTTAAGCCCAGAAATAGTTGTGTACTCAATTTTCTGAAGTGTATATGTGACTAATGGGACTATTCTGCAATTGCCTACAGTACTGTATTGCTCTACAAATGTAGATAACTCTCTATCAGGCATTAAAAAACTGAATAAAAGTTATAAAACTATTATAAATTATTTATTTTACCTTCTCCACTTCCCTGTTAATTTATTATTCAGTTTAACACTCTCTACATCAGGGGTCTGTTTTAATAAAAATTTTAGAACTTTTAATGTTTGTTGCAAAGCGGGCGAGTTTACTTATTTTATTCTCAGAACATGACCCGTTTACACGCTAAAAGAGTCATGACGCGGGTCTCGTCTTTGGTTTGACTTTCCATTCAGCACACAACTGAATAACATGGCTGCATGACTATGATACATGATTCCTGCAAGAGTTAGATTAACATACAGGTGCGAGGGGACTTCAACATTTCTAAATTACACAAATAAAAAAAAATACATATACATATTGCTTTTGCTCGCATGTCAATGATTACCCCTCCGCGTGTCGATGACGCCGAGATCTACTTTTATATTTAATTTCATCACTGAGAAGGTTTACCTGCAAATTTAGTAGCAACAAACATCACAAGCAGTCTCAAGAATGGACACGAGGTGGCTGTATGACACTTTTCCTTGAGCAGAACATTGCACTAGAGATCACTAAGTTTGTTCAAAGTGGAAAGCGAGAGCTAGAAAGAGCACACTCGCGTGCATGGTTGCCAGACTGCACAAAACAAGTATAACATTAGGCGAATATTTCCAATTTGCGCAACTATAAATCTCTAATTGGAGGTGTTGCGTCTCTTATCTGGCAACCCTGAGCATGTTAAACGCTTGTGGAGGCGCGTTAGGTCCCAATGCAAGATAACTGAAAATCCAATGAGGAAAAAGAAAAACGCTTTTAGGATAAATGAGCTGCGGGCCACATTAAACCATGTGGAGGGCCGGATCCGGCCCGCGCGCCGTAAGTTACCCAGGTTTGCTGTAAACGGTCAAATACAAACTGTACTTTCAGTGCTCCGCCTTAAAATAAAAGTTCTAGGTGAAGTAAATATGACAGAAATGTATTACTATTGAATAAAACAAATCTAATTCTCAAAATAATATTAATAATTCAGTTATAGTGGTAGCCTGGGTAGCTCAGTGGTAAAGACGCTGGCTACCACCCCTGGAGTCGCAAGTTCGAATCCAGGGTGTGCTGAGTGACTCCAGCCAGGTCTCCTAAGCAACCAAATTGGCCCGGTTGCTAGGGAGGGTAGAGTCACATGGGGTAACCTCCTCGTGATCGCTATAATGTGGTTCTCGCTCTCGGTGGGGCGAGTTGTGCGCGGATGCCGCGGAGAATAGCGTGGAGCCTCCACATGCGCTACGTCTCTGCGGTAACGCGCTCAACAAGCCACATGATAAGATGCGCGGATTGACGGTCTCAGACGTGGAGGCAACTGAGATTCGTCCTCCGCCACCCGGATTGAGGCGAGTCACTACGCCACCACGAGGACTTAGAGCGCATTGGGAATTGGGCATTCCAAATTGGGAGAAAAAGGGGAGAAAATCCACAAAAAAAAAATAAAATAATAATAAATAAATAAATAATTCAGTTATAAAGTAAAATGATAATAATTCTAATATTTTAAAATTATAACAATAAAATAATTCAGTAGTATAATAATATTCAGCAAACTGTTTATTCACAAAAAATGCAAGTGAAAATATACATAGGTAAATAATGCCTTTATTACTATTTATTGTTGTATAGTGGTGCATATAAATGAAAATGATTCAATGTCATTGTTCCTCGTGTTCATTTAGTGAAAAACTCGACATGCATTTTTAACTAGAGTTTTACTTAATGCATTAAATATTTTGAATCTAAAATATTTGGTTGAAATGATGATTCCTCTGAAAACAACAATACATCACTTTTCAAAGCCAATACATAATTATTGAGATATATACCAAATAACGTCAATATGCGATAAAAATCGAGATATACATTTTGTAGCCTTATATGATATACTTGTTGCCATGCTGTAACATTCAGAACTCAAAACTTCCTCTCCAGTCACCCTGAACTTTCCATCATGTTTATGACAACCAAAGCCTCATTAATATATGACCGCCCACATTTACATATCAACACGTATTCAGTGCGATATTGTGAACTCCACCAGTAAGTGAAGGAGAGCCAATCACAACAGAGCTCATTTACATACAGTATAGAAGTCTTAAAGGAACAGGAGTATTAGAGAGGGTGGAAAATGATCGTGATATTATTATAATTTATAATTATAAGTGGACTTCAGGGGAAAAATAAAAGCTACAAGTGTAAAATATGGTTTGTTTTTCTGTGATGTGTGTGTCCTCACCAGTCCTCGTCGTCTGGTATCTCTGTCAACGGCGGATTGAGGCAGTAAATGTGAAACGCCATGTTACACTCGTCACAGAGTAACTGCATGTGAGCATCCTGTTTCCCGCCGCAAACACAACATGAACAGAAGCGACACTCCACATCAGGATCCGCTTTACAGTGTTTACACTCGGGACCGCTCTTACCTGATGCACAGGTTTACACACATATACACATTCAATATGTCATAAAGACCTGAATACTTTTGCAATTAAAAGTGAGTGTCTGAATGTGTGTGTGTGTTGAGGAGAGTGTACGTTTGAAGGGTCCGTCAACGGCAGACAGCGCCGGCGCTCCGGGTTTCTCTATGCTATAAATCTCATCAGTAAACGACAGCTTACAATCACCAATCACATCGCCCGGGCCTCTGAAACACAGCCAATCAGAACAGGAGTTTAAAATGACATCATCCACATCTTACATGCCCTGTCTTTAAAACTTGACTTACTCCTTGCGGTTTTCACTGATTGTAATGTTAATGTAAAGTAATATTAGTAATAATAATAATAACAACAGTTATTCTGTTGAGGCGGTCGCACACCGGATGAGAAGTGCCACGCTGTGTCGCGGCTAAGACACGGTACAGGTATCAGACACAGGGCACGTCGATGCGGTTCACATGGCAGACAGTTCTTAAAGAATGAACATTTGGGTTGAATTTAATGGTAAATATTGAGCAGCCTCCGGAGTTGTAGGTGGGCACCGCCGACAGATGGCGAGTGGCAGCGACGGTGTGCGTACATTCATAGAAAACAATCGTTTCGAATTTTAGAACGTGCAATGTCGTCCGCCAGACACGTCCGGTGTGCGACCCCCTTTAGGGTTCAGTTTGTCTTGAAAAACTTTAACAATCTAGTTTACAGGGGGCCTGGGTAGCACAGTGGTAAAATACGCTGGCTACCACCCCTGGAGTCGTGAGTTCGAATCCAGGGTGTGCTGAGTGACTCTAGCCAGGTCTCCTAAGCAACCAAATTGGCCCGGTTGCTAGGGAGGGTAGAGTCACATGGGGTAACCTCCTCGTGGTCACTATAATGTGGTTGGTTCTTGGTGGGGCGCGTGGCGAGTTGAGCGTGGTTGCCGCGGTGGAAGGCGTGAAGCCTCCACATGCGCTATGTCTCCGTGGCAACACGCTCAACAAGCCACGTGATTAGATGCGCGGGTTGACAGTCTCAGACGTGGAGGCAACTGAGATTCATCCTACGCCACCCGGACTGAGGCGAATCACTACGTGACCACGAGGACTTAGAGCGCATTGGGAATTGGGCATTCCAAATTGGGAGAAAAAGGGGAAAAATCCAAAAAAACAATCTAGTTTACATAGCAACAAAGAAAATGGGACCGAAACAAAAAACTAAACACAGAGAAACATGCCTGGAAAAACACAATGTCTGCTACCCAACCTGACTTGGTGGGACCCATCAAACTATTAGATTTTAAGTTGTATACTTCAACGGTATCGGTCGAGTCTCAGGGTTTCTTTTGTAAGCTGACCAATCAGAGTTTGAGCATTTACCCCAGCAGAATCTTCACATGGACCTCTCTGTTGGTGCGCGAGACAGTGTTCAGTGACGTGATTTCAGCGTCGTACCAGAATCCTCGTTCCTCCGGAAGCTCCAGATTATAATTGACCATCACAACGTCACCCACCGTCAGCTGATCAAACCGCAGTAGAGTTCTGCTCCGTGGACGCACGTCACACGGGCTCATTTCCACCACTCCGTTCTCAGGGTAACTGTAGAGACCAGAGAACATCATCATTATCTTCATCAATATGCCCAGTTTCTGTTATTTACAAGAATTGGTTGATATTGGTTTAAAAAGGTTTTTCAATGCCTGATATACCTATATATAGAGACGAGTGTGGCCAAAAGCCGATATAACGCCGATATATACATAATTCAGTGTGCAATGCCAACTTATATGGCTATTTTCATTGCGAAATCCAGGTTAAAGAAAATTATATAACAGGTAAAACAACTAACAACCCAAGTAAGATGTTTAAGATCCATTCCATTTTTAATAAAAACTCTCAAAATGAATCTAGACTCTAGACCTAGAAATACCACATAAAATATAAAATATGTTTGACAAACAATAAGCTCTTTATTGGTGGCGAATGAGACATAGACATAAATTAAATTATATGAAGTTAATTTATTTTGCATTTCTTTTACTCAAAATTCATACAAAAAACAATAATTGCCCATATAAAAGGCTGGTAGATTTTGGAAGTGACATGGAGCTGATATGATAATTAGTGAAAGACCGATATATGGGAATAAATATGGAATCTAAGAAAGTTGAGGTCGACTGATGGATTTCGCCGATACCGATAACTAAGGTGGTGGAAAAGGCTGATAAGTTTAATTGTAGTTTTTAAAATAGATTTGTAGATTTTTTATTTTTTCCTCCCCAATTTGGAATGCCCAATTCTCAATGTGCTCTAAGTCCTCATGGTGGCGTAGTGACTCGCCTCAATCCGGGTGGCGGAGGACGAATCTCAGTTGCTTCCGCGTCTGAGACCGTCAATCCGTGCATCTTATCACGTGACTTGTTGAGCGTGTTACCGCGGAGACGTAGCGCATGTGGAGGCTTCACGCTATTCTCCGTGGCATCCACACACAACTCACCACACACCCCACCGAGAGCGAGAACCACATTATAGCGACCACGAGGAGGTTACCCCATGTGACTCTACCCTCCCTAGCAACCGGGCCAATTTGGTTGCTTAGGAGACCTGGCTGGAGTCACTCAGCACACCCTGGATTTGAACTCACGACTCCAGGTGTGGTAGTCAGCGTCAGTACTCGCTGAGATACCCAGGCCCCGCCAAGTACGATTATTAAATAGCAAAAGGATGTGATTTAATTAAATAAATATATAATCTGCATGTGCTGCATGCTTCTGAATGAACGTCATCTACTACCACCACACAAACACACACAGAGAGAAATAAATACTGTACAGAATTTTTTTTAATATAGTAGTAATAATACTAGCACTAATTTGACAGCAATAATTTGACATTTTTTAAATTATTATTTGTTAATATTTTTTATAATTACTATAATAATTATTATTATTTATCTGATTATATAATCAACTGATTAAAGTTTTATGAATTAATTTGATTAGACACTGCTTTGAAAATAAAATGCAATTAAACCATAAACATGGAATCCAGAAAAACTGAAACAGCAATTGCTGAATTTTCTAAAAAAATAAAACCGATTTCATAAAGCCATATAAACTCGAGAAATATTATCCCTGAATAACAAGTTAACTGTGGCTCTGTTCTCACACAAGGCGATTGTATGACTTCAGAAGACTTCAAATTTAGCGCACAAGTCATTTGGACTACTTTTATGAAAGTAGTATGTTGTTTTTCTGTTTTTTTTGGAGCTTGACAGATTTGGTCACTATGAACTGTCACAGGAGGGCTGTGCGATAGGACGATGTTATCGGATATCGACGATGTCTTACAAAGATCCCGATGCCGATTGCGACACTCAATTGACAGACGATTGAGAAAATGGCAAAACCATGAATCTGGGAAGTCACCAAATATATTAAACAATGTGACGAGGCTGAATCCAGTTCACAAGCTCCTCGTCCAAATGTATTTCATGTGCGGGTAATTTTGCTCATCTACCCGCAACAGGCGGGCGACCTGTAAGACATCTCGAAACGCTGTTAGTCACAAAGACACGCGCTTGAAGAAACACACGTTATTATATTTAGAAGAACAGACAAAAGAAAAGCCGTCAATGCTCGTGTCTGATTCGCTGTTTGTTCAGAGGCGTGCAGCACGGGTCTGTCGAGGAACAAGCGCATATAAAGAGTTTCTCCGTTTCATTCGCCTGAAAACTGTTTGCAAGAATAACGTCATCTATGAGAATGCTGCAAATTATCTCCGAACATCTCAGGAGGTGCTGTGAGTTTAATTCGCTTTATTTCCATGGAGCAGTTCGTAGTTAACATGCATTGTGAACGCAACTCATATATATCTTTGTATTAAAGAAACAAAGACGAAAGTGATTAAATCATAAATTAATAATAGTCACGTTCACCTTGAACCTAAAATTTAGTTTTCTTTAATTGTCTTTAGGTCTTAATCTGTAGGCTATTAGTAATTTTCCACTTGTTGTCGTTGACGGATACTTGCGTGATGGCAAACGGAGCCGTTGGAGACGGTAAATGTCTGGATTTGGGGAGGTGGTTAAATATGATTTTTTTATCACTTCGTAAATTAATTGCTTTTTTCGTTTCATTTAAAGTGCAATTTAAATTTAGAAATGTCTTTTAAGTTTTTCGTGTTTCAATAAATGAATACAATTTTTAAAGCAAAATCAATAAAGCAAAAAAAAAAATCACCGACCCTCGGCAGGGGGGTTGACGATGTAATTGTATATTGCGATATTTTTTTAAGGCGATTTTCGATAAAATATTTTTTACATATCGCCCAGCCCTATGTCACAGTATGGAAAAGAGCAGTGTAACGATTCTTCAAAACATTCTGCTTTCGTGTTTCTTGGTTAAATACCAGCGTGTGGGTTTGGAACGACACGAGAGAGAGTAAATAATGACAGAACTTTCATTTCTGGCTGAACGATTCCTTTAAACACTCAGAAACACGACACTCCTCGGAGACAAACTGAAGATAAACATGTTATTCAAGGTCACATGAGGAAACAGGTCCAACAGTTGAATAAATGATGTCGAGAGGTCACATTCTCAGTAATTCAATCATTTCACTCAAACTTATAATGCACACCATTCAGACTGTGTAACTTTAATAATAAAGGTGAATGTGAATAAAGCCGGCGGTCTGAGCAGAGAACTGCGCTTTAACACAGCTAGCGTGACGCTGTCAGATACACACACACTCCTCGACGCCATTTTGAGGGCAAGTTGAGCTTTAAAATCACGGCTTGAAGAAAAACTTCACATGACTGTTCATCACAATCTCTCTCTCTTGCTGCATTTTCTCTTTTTCTGACGCGGCTGTTAATAGGTCTGTACACATCTGTTTAAAATACACATGCTCTTTATTTATTAATGGTGCTGCCTCTGGTAAACACATGAGAGTCAACAAACAACACAACATGACTCGATTTACACAGCGACAAGAGATACACACAAACCAGACAGACAGATTATTAACAGAGCCAGTGTGTGTGTGTGTACAGACGGATTATAGTGTGTGTGGGAAGCAGACAGACGGACACTAACCGATGGAGAACTAACTGGTTTCTAAAACCTGTCGCTTGCTGTCTTACAAAGTATATTCTTTTCTAATGTCTCTCTCTCTTTTCTCATATTTCTCAGTCACTTTCTTCTCTCTATCAGTCTGGATTCTCTCGTCTCTGCTTTTTCTACACACTCATGAACTGAATATCAATGTGTGACACTCACACTCACTCACTCACTCTCACTCTCACACTCACTCTCACACACTCACTCTCTCACACTCACTCTCTCACACTCACTCTCTCACACTCACTCTCTCACACTCACTCTCTCACACTCACTCACGCTCGCACGCACTCCCACACTCACGCTCGCACGCACTCCCACACTCTACCACAAACACACAAGCGCACTCACACGCACTCGCACACTCTACCACAAACGCACTCTCACACGCACACTCACTCACACGCACTCGCACACTCTACCACAAACGCACTCTCACTCACACGCACACTCTCTCACACTCGCACACGCACACTCTCTCACACTCGCACACGCACACTCTCTCACACTCGCACACACACACGCTCACTCTCACACACACACGCTCACGCTCACTCTCACACACACACGCTCACTCTCACACACACACGCTCACTCTCACACACACACGCTCACTCTCACACACACGCTCACTCGCGTGCACTCACACACTCTACCACAAACACACAAGCGCACTCGCACACACACACACTCACTCTCACACACTCACACGCTCACTCTCACACGCTCACTCTCACACGCTCACTCTCACACGCTCACACGCTCACTCACACGCTCACACGCTCACTCTCACACGCTCACACGCTCACTCTCACACACTCACACGCTCACTCACTCACACTCGCGTGCACTCACACACTCTACCACAAACACACAAGCGCACTCGCACGCACTCGCACACACACACTCACTCGCACACACACACACTCATTCTCACACACTCACACTCACACACGCACTCACACACTCTACCACAAACACACAAGCGCACTTGCGCGCAGTCATGCACTCACACACACACGCTCACACACGCTCACACACACACACACGCTCACGCTCACACGCACGCTCACACGCGCACGCTCACGCGCACACGCGCGCTCACACACACGCACTCACACACGCACTCACACACGCACACGCACTCTCACACAAATGTAAATGTGTGCGTTTCTTCAACTATCGCCACTTTTATCTTTGTGGACTTTCAGAAATAAACTCTCTTAAAAGTCTTAAAACACTTTTCACATTTACCCTATTTCAATTAATTTGTCTACTAACTGCCTCTAATGGTGTACGGCCAACAGGACAATTCTGCTATGCATCTATATATATTTATCACACGGCTCTCTGGAATACTCGAATCTGATTGGTCAAAGGCGCCATCTAGTGGTCTGATATTTCTGAGTAACAACCGCACATCCTCATATCAGACTGCTCACCCGGGTTCTGCGAGTCATCGTTCCTGCTTCTCGGATCACTGTGTATAATAAAATAAAATTATTTCAAGTCAAATTAATGTTTCATGTCCATTTACTTAATTGATAAGATAAAGATAGAATAAGATACACAATAAGCAGACGTTCATTAATTACAAAATAAACACCAACAGAACTCTGACACAAACTGGAGGTGGATTTTAGCTGTTCAGCGATTTATTTCTTGTCACATAATTACATAATTTCAACGCAAATCAATGTTTTATGTTCATGTATTTATTTATTTGGTTAGTAACAGCATAACAAGCACATGTACAGTCAGCCGTTAGATATCGCACAATAAACCATCACGCGAGTCGTGTCACGCAACGCAGCCATAGTAAGACGCTGCAAAATGGTCCATCTGACGCATGTGTACACTGACGCATCCTTAGGCAAGACCTTATGATAAATCTATCTCAGACAAACTGAATTAATTTGCTAAATAGATTGCCGTGAACTGTAGGCCAATGATTGACATATGTTCAACAATATGGAAATAAGCAATATTGCCTTCTAAAGCCCCTTTTTGTTTTATTAATATTTTATAATATATTTCTATTTTATTTATAATATTTAAATATAACTACTTATAATTATTTACTCATTATATATTGAATTATTTTTATTTGTGGGGCTTTCTAAGCAAATATTTATGCATGCAATTAATTCGATTAATTAATCAGTATACCATGTAATTAATTCAATTAAAAATGTTAATCGACTGACAGCTCGAAAGAGGAAGAATAATGGCGAGTTGGGGCCTGGGTATCTCAGCGAGTATTGACGCTGACTATCACACCTGGAGTCGCGAGCTCGAATCCAGGGCGTGCCGAGTGACTCCAGCCAGGTCTCCTAAGCAACCAAATTGGCCCGGTTGCTAGGGAGGGTAGAGTCACATGGGGTAACCTCCTCGTAGTCACGATTAGTGGTTCTCGCTCTCAATGGGGCGTGTGGTAAGTTGTGCGTGGAGCGCAGAGAGTAGCATGAGCCTCCACATGCTGTGAGTCTCCGCGGTGTCATGCACAACGAGTCATGTGATAAGATGCGCGGACTGACGGTCTCAGAAGCGGAGGCAACTGAGACTTGTCCTCCACCACCCGGATTGAGGTGAGTAACCGCGCCGCCACGAGGACCTACTAAGTAGTGGGAATTGGGCATTCCAAATTGGGAGAAAAGGAGATAAAAAAAAGAAATGAAAAATAAAAAGAAATAACGGCGAGTTTGTGGTTGTGTTCGAGACATTTCACGCCTGAAGCTGTGGTGATCACTACTGAATACAATGCTTCGGATGCCTCTTGAGTTTATTTATATATCTAAATACAGTTATCTTGGTACGCACAGCACGAGTAAGTGTTTTTTTCTTTATATTTAGTGTATTGTGATTTAAAGCGTTAAAATATGGTTCTTTTACTCGATCGTTTTTCAATGGCTACAGCCTCTTCCTAAGCAAAGACCACGATGTGCTCATGCGTTTATGTTGTCAGTTTGATCATCACTGTGTTGAGATCGCCACTCAATTTCACCGATAACCGGCTCGGACTCGAGCAGTATGGTGGTAGGGGAGTGTGTGTCCGCTGCAAACTCGCATTCAGATCTGCCTCCGTTCCGATATGCAACGGCCATATTTTCACAATCTAATCACCAACCGATGGATAAACTCAAATCCCCAGCCTACATTATTTTTTGTTTGTTCGATAAGCTGTTTCACTCGGAAATACGTCAATACGGAAGTCGGTCGCAACTTCCTTTTCATGCCGACTTTAAAATATTTTCCTTGCACACTGAATACATGAGAGTGTAACCTAATCGTTCATTTAAAAATATTTGTGATACAGTGATATCAAACATATTAAAAAGTTTGCTTTTGACAACCTACATGCTGGCTACACCACATGACTTTGATTTGGTGGACAAACGTTGATTGTTTTTTTAAAGAAATAATAATAAAAGTTTATTCTGCACTACATGTTTCTTTTTTCAAGAATTTTTAACAAGACTTTGACTTTTTTTTTAATTTACAGGACATGATATTTTTGACTTTAAGCCCCAGAAAAAATATCAAAATGACTTTAAACTCAGTAAATTGAAAAAATGTTCATCATAGTAGAGATGTAGTGGTCATTGATCTATATATACCGTATGTACGGTCAAAAAGACTTTCATGGTGTCACTCTTTTATATATGAAAAAGAAAGATGAAAGCATTATTTTCAAGGGGGAAAGTCAGAGTATTAACATTTCACACAGCACAAACTACAACTTCTGCATTTAAAAAAACACTTATACAATGAGAGCAAATTTTAGGTAGAATTCGAACGTCAATATTCTCTCTCACCCATTAAAATGCAATTGAAATGAGTATGGACATGCAAATTGGCTGATATACTGTATGAATGAAAAGCAAAGACTTCAATATAAACTTCATGTTTTATTTCACAGGCTAAACTGTTAAATCGATCAATAAATGTGAAGTTCGGCATCATGTTAATTGAGGACAGGATCTCTGTAAAAATCTCTGTGAGACTGAAAAACAGGATTTAATCTCTGCCAGACTCTTCAAAGGAACAAACCATCTAAAGCATCGTAAATGCCTCTCAGAAAAGTATCCGAGTAAATACTGAGATTCTGCCCTCTCCAAAGCAGTCCACCGTCAAACATCCCTCTTTCAGAAAGTCTTGCGTGTTGTTTTTTGACACTCAGAAAAATAAACAGCTGTTTTGTATATCGAGATGTAAACATCAGCTGGGAATTTTACATCTTTTCTCCATTTAAAAGCACAAAACAACCATCAAATAAATAATCGTTCAGCACAGAGCCGAACTCTTGGCAGACTGATGGTTTTACTGCCCTGATATGTGTGGGGGAACCGAGAGAGAAACGGACGGGAACCCGACCAGAACCAAGAAGACAATCTAATTACTACCAGACCCAAACAACACACGAGCAGTGGAGAACCCAGAGAGGAATGACACTGTGTTTTTGTAAACGATACACTTACCCCATTCAGAATTCATCCCATCATGCACCGCTTCGCTGTAACCATAGCAACAATTCCAATCCATTCCCAACACTGATCTAATAACTCACAAGTGACGATGTTTGGTAGAAATCCAATTAAAACTCCTTCCCATGATGCACTTACTCTTCGTATTTAATGTGGTACGTGACGTCCTCGCGGCTGTGCGTTGAATCCGTTTTTGATGTTGATGGTTCACTGTTGTCTAATGTTTTCTCAGATGTGCCGTTACTGTCCGTAGAGGTGGAGTTCTCCTCTGAATTCAGCTTTGCATTAGTCCGTTTGCTGGGGCGACCCACCCTGCCAGCAGCGGGCGCTGCACCAGCTTTGCCGTTCTGACCTTTAATGGCGGGAGTGACTTTTTCAATGATGCCCTCGAACCACGCGCCAACACTGACGTCTCTACAGTCCACCAACTCATTAATCTGAACAAGGAGCAGAGAAGAAACCAATTATTGTTTATATATTTCCTTTTATAATACTTGATAGGCTAATTACAGACGCCTTAATATAATATTAACTTTATATAAACTTTGTAACTTAATACTTACCCATATTTAATATACAGTATTAGTGCTGCAACAACTAATCAATCAAATCGATGATAATCGATAATGAAAATAATCGACAATAACTTTTTTAAACTACATGCAATTTATAGCATCTATATTGTAAACATTTTTGTACACAGAGTATAGAATAGTAGTTAAAAAAAAATACAAATATATTTTAATATTATATATAAACTGGCTTTTTTATCTTAATTAATTCATTCACTGAACATTGGTATCTTTTACCACATTGCCGTTGTCGCCGTATTGATGCATCCGTCTGAAGTGAACTTACTTTGTACAGTCCGATCCCGGGATCAATGAGGAATGTTCGGCCGGATGTGGAGGGCTGACTGTCGGATACTGGACTGCAGGATTTGGATCCATTCCCGTTGCTATCGCAGATGGTTGCTGGGGAAACTACTGTTGTGGTGGGTGTGGCTGAGATTGGGACAGAAGCTGTGGTGGGCGGGGTCACAATACAGGTCACACCCTCACCGTTGTTGAGGGCGGGGCTGTCTGGCGGGTCTGTCTGCGAGCGAATGAGAAGCTGGACGATGTCGTTAAGGCCGACGTTGTAATCGAAGAGCGTCTGCCCATCCTCCATCTATGAAAGAGTTGCAAAGACCGATTATTTTTAGTTCAACAAGACAAGTTCAACAAGTTTGATGAGATTTGAGATCTGTTTATATATGTAAATGAGAATTACATTAGCAACTAACCAAGCGCAACTTCGGACTATTAATTTTGTCATTCTGTGTATCCAATAATTGTGTCGATTTGGCGCTAACCGATTAATCAGACAATGTTTATTTTCAATGTAAATGGGGTTTCTAGAATGTTAAAAAACAGTCAATCTTTCCTTACGATGACGGGCACAGTCTCAGAGGCTTCAAGAGTCCAAAATGAACAAAATCCCAGATGCAGTTTATTGTGCAACCAAAATCCAGATAAAGACCAGAAAGAAAAAAGGAACATTTGGTGCATAACACGAGACTTTTAACTATAGACAAGCTTGAAATATACAGTGACTCTTATTTTGAAATGGAGACTTGACTCTGTTACAGTGCTCTGTTTGCAAGTATTTACCAAATTAAGCTTTTTATAGCCTATATATATATATATATATATATATATATATATATATATATATATATATATATATATATATATATATATATATATATACATATACACTATACTACCAAAAGTATTCGCTCATCTGCCTTTAGACGCATATGAACTTAAGTGACATCCCATTCTTAATCCATAGGGTTTAATATGATGTCGGCCCACCCTTTGCAGCTATAACAGCTTCAACTCTTCTGGGAAGGCTTTCCACAAGGTTTAGGAGTGTGTTTATGGGAATTTTTGACCATTCTTCCAGAAGCGCATTTGTGAGGTCAGACACTGATGTTGGACGAGAAGGCCTGGCTCGCAGTCTTCGCTCTAATTCATCCCAAAGGTGCTCTATCGGGTTGAGGTCAGGACTCTGTGCAGGCCAGTCAAGTTCTTCCACACCAAACTCGCTCATCCATGTCTTTATGGACCTTGCTTTGTGCACTGGTGCGCAGTCATGTTGGAACAGGAAGGGGCCATCCCCAAACTGTTCCCACAAAGTTGGGAGCATGGAATTGTCCAAAATCTCTTGGTATGTCTGAAGCATTCAGAGTTCCTTTCACTGGAACTAAGGGGCCAAGCCCAGCTCCTGAAAAACAACCCCACACCATAATCCCCCCTCCACCAAACTTCACAGTTGGCACAATGCAGTCAGACAAGTACCGTTCTCCTGGCAACCGCCAAACCCAGACTCGTCCATCAGATTGCCAGATGGAGAAGCGTGATTCGTCACTCCAGAGAACGCGTCTCCACTGCTCTAGAGTCCAGTGGCGGCGTGCTTTACACCACTGCATCCGACGCTTTGCATTGCACTTGGTGATGTATGGCTTGGATGCAGCTGCTCGGCCATGGAAACCCATTCCATGAAGCTCTCTACGCACTGTTCTTTAGCTAATCTGAAGGCCACATGAATTTTGGAGGTCTGTAGCGATTGACTCTGCAGAAAGTTGGCGACCTCTGCGCACTATGCGCCTCAGCATCCGCAGACCCCGCTCTGTCATTTTACATGGTCTACCACTTCGTGGCTGAGTTGCTGTCATTCCCAATCGCTTCCACTTTGTTATAATACCACTGACAGTTGACTGTGGAATATTTAGTAGCGAGGAAATTTCACGACTGGACTTGTTGCACAGGTGGCATCCTATCACAGTACCACACTGGAATTCACTGAGCTCCTGAGAGCGGCCCATTCTTTCACAAATGTTTGTAGAAGCAGTCTGCATGCCTAGGTGCTTCATTTTATACACCTGTGGCCATGGAAGTGATTGGAACGCCTGAATTCAATTATTTGGATGGGTGAGCGAATACTTTTGGCAATATAGTGTATATATATATATATATATATTATTTATTCACCAGATAATTATTATTATTATTTTTTTTAACAGATGAGGTTTAATGAGAATAAGGTTTATTATTATTCACAAGATAATAATGAATTTGTGAATGTGCATACTCACAATGTATGTAATGATGTAGGACGATGTAATCGGATATCGACGATGTCTTACAAAGATCCCGATGTCGATTGCGACACTCAATTGACAGACGATTGGGAAAGTCATAAAATATATTAAACAATGTGACGAGGCTGAATCCAGTTCACAAGCTCCTCGTCCAAATGTATTTCATGCGCAGGTATTTTTGCTCATCTACCCGCAACAGGCGGGCGACCTGTAAGACATCTCGAAACGCTGTTAGTCACAAAGACACGCGCTTGAAGAAACACACGTTATTATATTTAGAAGAACAGACAAAAGAAAAGCCGTCAATGCTCGTGTCTGATTCGCTGTTTGTTTAGAGGCGTGCAGCACGAGTCTGTCGAGGAACAAGCGCATATAAAGAGTTTCTCCGTTTCATTCGTCTGAAAACTGTTTGCAAGAATAACGTCATCTATGAGAATGCTGCAAATTATCTCCGATCATCTCAGGAGGTGCTGTGAGTTTAATTCGCTTTATTTCCACATGGTTGGCATGCACTGTGAATGCAACTCTGTGGGTTCAGTAATATATATCTTTGTATTAAAGAAACAAAGACGAAAGTGATTAAATCATAAAGTAATACAAGACACGTTCACCTTGAACCTAAAATTTAGTTTTCTTTTCTTTTGGCAGCATTTTTTTTTATTATATCCCCTTTTCTCCCCAATGTTGGAATGCCCAATTCCCACTACTTAGTAGGTCCTCGTGGTGGCGCGGTTACTCACCTCAATCCAGGTGGTGGAGGACAAATCTCACTTGCCTCCGCTTCTGAGACCGTCAATCCGTGCAACTTATCACGTGACTCATTGTGCATGACACCGCGGAGACTCACAGCATGTGGAGGCTCATGCTACTCTCCACGATCCACACACAACTTACCACACGCCCCATTGAGAGCGAGAACCACTAATCGCGACCACAAGGAGGTTACCCCATGTGACTCTACCCTCCCTAACAACCAGCCCAATTTGGTTGCTTAGGAGACCTGGCTGGAGTCACTCAGCACACCCTGGAATTGAACTTGCGACTCCAGGTGTGGTAATCAGCGTCAATACTCGCTGAGATACCCAGGCCCCTTCTTTAGGCAGCATTAACTGTATTACCAAAACGCGAATGCGATAAGAACACACATTTGGCAGCATTATTTTGGGAACACAAGGGAATTTATTAGGCTTATTTATTTAGACTATTATTGTCTTTACATTTATATATGTCTTCAGTAGCAATTTCAATTTAGAAATGTATTTTATGTTTTTCATGTTTCAATAAATGAATTCATTTTTTAAAGCAAAATCAATAAAGCAAAAACATTCCCTGACCCTCGGCAGGGGGGCTGACGATGTAATTGGATATCGTGATATTTTTTAAGGCAATTATTGGGCACATTTCCATAGATACGACACCAAATAATCTGTAAAACCGATATCTTGGTCAATCTCTAAATTTTTGTTGGAGTATTTTTGCATTCAGAATATTCAGATACCCATGTATGGGACACAAAGGGCCTTTTGACTGAGAAAAGATACTTTATGGGGGTTCAGGGGTGTCCCCGAGAGAAAGTGTTGATAAAGTAAATGTCTGAGTGGGCCATTGTTATATTTTCCTAAAATCTACTAACAACAAATAAAGAATTTACATAACAGTGCAGCTTAAAAAGACTGTTTGCTTAAGTATAAATGTGCTGACTATGACATAATGGGAACATTCACATCATAAACAGAGAACTCTGTTAGACTAACTAATAATTTCAAGTCTTTCTCTGCCATCCATGCCAGAAATGATGACATCTTTAGTTAATTTTCCCCCCCAAAAATCTGTTTGTATATTATGAAAGGCTTATAACATGCTGATTAATCAAGCTAAATTTAGACGGGGAAAATTGTTATAGTCTAAACATGTTTTATTGAATGTTGGGTCCATATCACTGATGTGCACAGAACGGGGGCAGCAGGGGCGCAAATTTAAAATCTCATCATAATCTCACAATAACAGTAATAATGTGTTATGAGACTTCTTTGGAAATCGCGGATGTATTAAAGAAAATTAAGCGGAGGTGCTTTAAGAGCGTGTGCTACAGGAGATCAGGGGGTGTATTCTAATCGCAAGTGATCCTCCCTATGCCCTATACTCACTCTGAAGTGCAGAGCCCTTGAAGTGGGTACTCTGAAGGAAACATGGCATTACTGTATGAATGTACCTTCGCTAACAGTCTTGTGGAAGGGCCCTTCGAGAAAAGATAAATTTTCTCACTTTCGTTTGAATGAGCTTTCGAGTTGCATCCCCTCCCGCAGCAGTGCCCTTCAAGAAAGCAAAAAATGCAGTTTTGAATTCGTCCCGGGAACATCGATGTGTCGTTACCTCAGACGAGTAACAGGTCAGATAAAAAGTCCACTCCATGTATTGTGTTGCAAGTTCATCAAAAGAATAATACTCAATTGCTACCACATTTCTGACATCATGTACCACTAGTGTCGACAGATTTATTTATTATGATGGGAGCGGTCGTGTCGCACTCAATTTGTGTTTTATAGAATATTGACATAAACTGAAGGAGCCGTCTGGTTCAGCCAAAGCCAGTTTGGTTTTGTTGAAACTAATAAGCCAACCATTAGGCTACCACAGTACCTATACGCATATTACGCAGTCTGCGTAGGGCACCATCATACCCTAGAGGGGCACCAGAAACTCCACCGGCTGCCCTTACTCGCACGTTATCCGCTATTCAAGGACCCTGTAGCATTCGCGGAACACAGTCGATCGCCTTGTGCTCGCACTCTCTCATCACGCCTTCGCACCATGCACCACGTTACCAGGGTAATGCCACGGTACTGAATGATTGATCATGTTCATATTTCATGATACTGTCATGGAAAAATACCATGGTTTCACTGTGACACATGTCATAAACATGGGTGCCTGGGTAGCTCAGTGGTAAAGACGCTGACAACCACCCCTGGAGTTCGCGAGTTCGAATCCAAGGCGTGACTCCAGCCAAGTCTCCTAAGCAACCAAATTGGCCCGGTTGCTAGGGAGGGTAGAGTCACATGTGGTAACCTCCTCATGGTCACTATAATGTGGTTCGTTCTCGGTGGGACATGTGGTGAGTTGTGCGTTGATGCCGTGGAGAATAGCGTGAAGCCTCCACACGCGCTATGTCTCCGTGGCAACACGCTCAACAAGCCACGTGATAAGATGCGCGGATTGACGGTCTCAGACGCGGAGGCAACTGAGATTCGTCCTCCGCCACCCGGATTGAGGCGAGTCACTACACCACCACGAGGACTCAGAGCGCATTGGGAATTGGCCATTCCAAATTGGGGAGAAAAAGGGGGGAAAAAATAAATACATAAAAAAATACAAAATAAGCATGGGGTTAATCACAGGCCATGTCTGAAAATAATGAAGTGTAATACCATTGTGCTTTTTGTGAGAAATATTACAGAATAGACTATTACTTGTGATAAAGGAAAAAAATATGTACAGTATGTACTGTATATACAAGAAAATGTTTAAATATTCAAAAAGCAAAGAATTTAGGTAAGTATTTATAATAAAAAAAAAATATTTTGTTTTTTTAAATCAGTGCCCTTTTTTATCCTTCCGCCCCATCCCTGCTAAGGTCTGTGCACGTCACTGGTACATATTGTGTTACATAAGAGTTCAGCAGTTTTGTGTAGACTCCATTAGTCATCTTTAAAGGGTCATGAAACACTAAACTACATTTTCTGAGATGTTACCAGATATGTATACAAAGTAATTCATTTTAATTGATTTTTTGCGCTATTTTCATCTTCCGGGTTTAAAACCAACATCGAATCAATGTCACACGATGTGACGTGTCCCTGTACTATAGTGCATCATTGCTTCATTGGTGTCTAATCATTATTAATGAGACTGCGTGGCCTTATCCTATGAGAACAGGCTATCTCATGAATATTAATTAAACCATGTGACCAGCGCTTCAAACTCTCAAGCACTTCAGTGTCAGTTGAGAGAATTGATAGTACCGACGCGAGACCCCCCCCCCTTTTAAATTATCTTGCAGCACGCATTTATAAACGTGAGTGTTTCGAGATATGCGGTGAGGTGGACTGTCTCTGACTGAGGCTCGTATTGTCACAAGACACAAACCCTATCCATCCATCCATCCATCCTTTATGTAAGTGTGTTAACCGGTCTATCAAAAACAAAACGAAAAACTCGCACACTTACTCACTGCTCCAACAATAACTTTAATCCAAAACACAATTCTCAATACACAAATACAAAACGCACTCTGACATCCATACCAACACACACACACACACACACACACACACACACACACACACACACACACACAATATTATCTGCATCATTTATTCAATTGTCCTGCAGTGCTCTATAATACAGCAAACAGAGAATAGGGGAAAAGCATGTATTTGCTCCATAGGCTAAACATGAGAAAAATGGCACCATCTGGTGGAAAATATAAAAAAAAATTACATTTTTGGGGGCCTGGGTATCTCAGGGTGTGCTGAGTGACTCTAGTCAAGTCTCCTAAGCAACCAAATTGGCCCGGATGCTAGGGAGAGTAAGTATTTATTTAGTGTACTGAAACATTATGGGTATGGACATAAGTTTATTCTATGGATCCAGATTTTATATACACATCCACAGGCATCGATTATTACTAATAATTTTATTTCGCAGCCATTTAATTAATATAGGGGTACTAAACAAGGTTGCCCCTTTCTCCACTGTTGTTTAATTTTGGCATTGGAGCCACTAGCCTGTAAAATCAGAGCAACGGAGAAGATCAAAGGGATTACAAAATTATCCTTATATGCAGATTATATTATCCTTTATTTATCAGATGTACCCGAATCATTACAAACAGCAGTAGCGCTTATAGAAGAATTTGGGAAAATTCAGATTATAAAATAAATTGGGGGAAATCAGAGCTTTTATATATTAATCATGGTAAAGAGTTAACTGGTCATTTGGAAATGGAGGCTATAATTAATATTGCTAAAATGGGGGCCTGGGTAGCTCAGTGGTAAAAGACGCTGGCTACCACATGGGGTAACCTCCTCATGGTCGCTATATTGTGGCTCGTTCTCGGTGGCGCGCGTGGTGAGTTGTGCGTGGATGCCGCGGTGGATGGCGTGAAGCCTCCACATGCACTATGTCTCCATGGCAACGTGCTCAACAAGCCACATGATAAGATGCGCGGGTTGGCGGTCTCAGACGCGGAGGCAGCTGGGATTCGTCCTCTGCCACTCGGATTGAGGCGAATCACTACACCACCACGAGGACTTAAAAGCACATTGGGAATTGGGCATTCCAAATTGGGTGAAAAAAAAATAATATTGCTAAAATGGAAATTAATTACCTAGCAAGTACATGTGAGATGAATCTCAAAGATCAGATAGATGCAAGAATTACAAGATGGAACCATCTGCCCATAAGATTTTGGGGAAGGATAAACATCATGAAAATGATGATATTGCCTAAAGTACATCACATACTGCACGTTACCTGCCATTATACCATCAGTATTAATTTGGAATGGGAAAAAGCTCACAGCGCTCTGAAAAGTCTTAATGCTCCGACTAATAAAGAGGGTCTTAACCTACCATATTTTTATTACCATCATCTTGCTTTTGGGTCTTCGCACATTAGAGAATGGTTTAAGCCTGGGTGAACATTGAACAAGACATGATAAACAATTAGGGTATCTCTTTAGAATGCCTTCTTCATACTGAGCTATGCCCAAAATCAGTCTTAGAATCACCAGTAGGAACCTCATTTAATATTATACAGGCATACCATAGGCTACTTGCATTTAAACCATAATTAAATCAACCATTATGGTTAAATCCATCATTTTCTGTAAAATCCAAAACATTCAATTGGGGTAAATGGAAGCAAGTTGGTATTGCTGGTATAAAAGATGTGGTTAGTGATAAGAAAATGATTCCATTTCAACAATTAGTAGAGGAGAGATGCTTAGTTACAAAGTATAATAATAAAATCAATCCAATTGGATGATCTTTATGATCAGGAATTTGCGTATGGCAGCGAACTGACTTCTGATGATGATAATGGTATTAATAAAAGGCGCATATCCTATGATTTATTAAATAAAGAAACATACATTGAATCTGATAACTGTGCAAAACAATGTGTTATTCCAGTGAATTACATTTAAAATCAATATGGCGAAATTCGAAGTACACGTTCAGAACTGTAAACTACTGCAATTTAAGATTCTAAATCGCCTTTATTGTACACCAGCTAAATCACTGAAGATGGCAAGACATGGAACCTAGGTATCTCAGCGAGTACTGACGCTGACTGTCAACCCTGGAGTCTCGAGTTTGAATCCAGGGCGTGCTGAGTGACTCCAGTCAGGTCTCATTAGCAACCAAATTGGCCCGGTTGCTAGGGAGGGTAGAGTCACATGGGGTAACCTCCTCGTGGTCGTGATTAGTGGTTCTCGCTCTCAATGGGACACGTGGTAAGTTATGCGTGGATCGTGGAGAGTAGCATGAGCCTCCACATGCTGTGAGTCTCCGCGGTGTCATGCACAACGAGTCACGTGATAAGATGCGCAGATTGACGGTCTCAGAAGCGGAGGCAACTGAGACTTGTCCTTCACCACCCGGATTGAGGTGAGTAACTGCGCCACCACGAGGACCTACTAAGTAGTGGGAATTGGGCATTCCAAAATTGGGAGAAAAGGGGATAAAAAAAATAAAAATAAAAAAAGATGGCAAGTCATGATAATGGTTTATGCGATAAATGAGGAGGAAGGAAATCTGCAGCACTTACTCTGGAATGTATTCTTGGTGATCTCTCAAATTACAAATGTCCCGCACATCGTAAGTATTTATTTTTAATTATCTGCATAATCACTATAAAGGTTATAATGCAAAAGTGGGTAGATAAGAATATGCCTTCTTTTAAAGAATGGGTTACAGATGCTGTTAATCACGTTAAAATGAAGAAAGTTGCATATAGTTTAGAGTATAGATCATGTGGGGACTCTTGGAGAAGTATCTTAGTAATTAGGGTATGAATAGGTAATTGGGTTATTTTGATGTGTGTTTTATTGAATGGAATGACTGATATATACTGCATGTGTCCTTTGCTGATTTTTTAAAGAATTGTTTTATGAAATATGATTACATGAACACAAATTTGTATATGCAAGAATATATGTGTAGCTATGCACCGGAACTTTTTTTTGAGAAGGTGTAATGTGGTTCTAGCTTTTCAAATGTATTTATCTAAATCGGGGTAAATAATGGGCGAGATGGCTGCTGTGGTGCATTCATATCAGATATAAAATTGTCTTCTATGCAAGTTATGCATGGAAGCAATCAAATAAAATAAAAAAATGGGCATTTATCATGACAAACCTACCTGGAAGAAGAACTAACAGTTTGTCAAATAAAACAGACTGTGAGGCAGACTTGTTTTGTGACCATTTAAATTGTATTATGAATATATCTGTAAGATCGGCCACCCTGCTGTGTAGATAACACTAGTTTACGACTTGTTAATGCTAACAAGACAAATCTCCACACTTTATTCTGACATAAATATTCCCAGTCCCAGTCATACTGGATACACATTAAAACAGACGTAATGTTCCCATTCGTGTGTGTCTTTGTATCATTATGTGTGTGAGTGGCGGTGCTGCACTCGGGGCAGTTCTGCGGAAATCTACAAATACTGAGATTTCAAACGGACCAAGACTGCACCAGCGACGGCATTTATCAAGCAGAGCGACGGACACCAATAACTGCCGATGGCTTTGAGTTCAGCTGAACCGCCAACAGAAGATAAAGAAATCTTAGAATAGAGATGCCGATTCTAGTGTACGTGTGTGTGTGTGTGTGTGTGTGTGTAGAAGGTTGCTATAGCAACCAATGAGGTTCCAATCCACACATATTGTACTGCTGCACAAACACACAATTACAATATCTAGGTCTGTGCCGCCATTGCACTGCAATATCACCGTACACAAGAGGACAATGTTCATAGAGACAATAAATATGCTTTAGTAGGCTGTGTGTGCGCGCACGTGTGTGTGTGTGTGTGTTTCTCATTAACATGAGAATCCGAGGTGTAAGATGTGTTTCCTGTTCTCCTGTTACAGCGATACAGGCGGCAGCTGGCATTTTCCCCCCCTCACACGCTCTCGCTTTATTATGCATGACAGAGAGAACAAGAAAAACCTGAGAAAGAGACTCCACACCTGTGACGGCATGACAGAACTAATCAAAACAAAGTAAAGCTGCTTAATTAGGAGCCACACTGCATTTTTACGTTTTCTAATTAAAATGTGCGATTTTGCTTCAAGTCATAAGCCTCTACGTTGTTTTATACTTGTTGTTTGGTCAGGTCCATGTTTTCTTACGATCTGCTCGACTGATGCACCAAAAGACTCGCCGAGCTGCTCTGAACGCAGACGAAACGTTTGGCTAAAAACACGCGTGCCCATAGTATCGCCACAGACACGCCATTTCCTCCTGAGCACTTTTGTCACACGTAAACCGTCTGATATTTACAGTTCTCTATGATAATGATATGTGCCTTTTAAAACCAACAGTAACGAAGCAGAGCGCATAAAACATAAATGTGCTCGCAGAACAAACAAAAAAAAAAGCATCAGAGACAAACGGGTGAAACCTGAACATTTCGGCACAACATCATATTATGCATACAGAACATAAAGCCTATTTTAACACCATTGTGATTTTTTGCATTGTCACATTTTTTTTACATGACAATTAAACACATTTTACCTACAAATGTTTATTAATGCAATGCGAATACAGCGTAAAACATGGCAATATTTGTTCTGATTGTAATTTATTGTAATTGTCATTAATATAATGAATCGAAAACCAGGAAGGGTGATTTTCATTACTGTATTACAGTAATATGATGCCTTTAAAGATCTCATTAAAGGAATGAAAGTTTGCACCTCGTAGGTTAATAGGGCGTGCAAGCGATCCATTCAAAAACCTTGTAATGAAATAGAAAAGGGAAATATACGGTTGTTCATTTAAATGTTGGATGTAATATCTATCGCTCAATATGTACATCTGTCATGTGTGCCTGCTTTGCTTCAGCCAGTATAGACTTGTTGACAAAACATATCATCATGACACATGCCTGTTTGGCCAAGGATGTTCATGGATAATATCGGTTAATCGATTAATTACCGGTTAATACTGGCGGTTACTCGGTTCAAAGAATTTGCATCCCTATGAGCAACTGGCCAAAACAGCATTAATGTTGGTATTTTCATACGTTTAAAGGGAAATCAGCTAAAGCTCTGTAAAATAATTTTTGCAGGAAAATGCTCAGACCGACAATGACTCACGAGTGGCTCATGTTTGGCTTTTTGTCAAGACCAGATTCCAGACACAGAGAGACAATCACATGCAGAGCTTTCAGTTACACATCTCACACGTGTGTCTGCGGACATCTCACGGTGTATTTCAAATCCTCATACAGATGCACAGGAGTGTTTGAAGAGGCTTTGTACTTTAGAGACAAAAATGTCTTGAGGAGTGGTGTTTAACAGAGCGTTGCTCTGAGGTTGCTTACTAGCTCAAGTCACAAGTCTCAATGATGTTCTCATGTAATAATTTACAGAATACAATTACAAAATTGTCTTATTGTTGACGAGCTCTGTTCCTGAAAGATCTGCTCCATATTCAGCTCTCTGGCTGCCGCGACGACATTTTGGGCGAGTGGTGAAATGGCATGATGGTTATGTAAATCCAGCAGCCCTTCTGAGGTTCAAATACACCCGTTATTACCGACACTGACTCGGGACTTGAAAATGTGTGTGAATGAAGTCATGAATAAAAGCACTCTAGCGGAGTGTGTTTTTCACTGCACAGTTGTGTTTGTGTTTGGATAAGTGTGTCTGCATGTGTATCATTTTGAGACTTTACAATGTGTGTGTGTGTATGTGTGTGTTGCACTCCAACAAAGACGGAAAATCAAACTAGCCATGCAGGGGAATGTACGCCACTGCAGAGCCCAGTGTGGAATTCTGGGATATATGAGGAGACGCCCCATCACCCCTCCCCCATCATTCCCGCCAGTGGAGAAACCACAGAAAGAAGGAAATAGGTCACATTCAAATCAAACAAACAAACCAACGTACAAATCTCTATTGACTAAACTGTCTTGACTACTGATACTGTGGTAAATTCACTCAGTCAACAGTTCTCAACGTATTTCCTTTGACTGGTTCAGAAGACTTCAAATGGTTTTCACTAGACGACACAGCTGTAATTCCAGCGGCTTCTCCAATTAAACAAATAAAAGGTGCATGTCGCGGTCCGATCTGCTCATGGCACAGACAAGCTTCAAAAGCACGGCACACGCTAGCTAGAAAAAAACAACAACAGCAGCATTAATGCATAAAGTGCTGAACGTTCGGCTGCTGCGCGGAAAAATGTTCTGCAATTTAACCTCATCAGGATCAGCTGACGTTCTCAGCACAAGCCACGATTATTTCACACCTTAAGCTAAACCCCTACACACACACACACAAATACACACAAACACACACACTCAATCACTCACACACACACACAAATACACACAAACACACTCACTCAATCACATACACACACTCACAAACACACACACTCAATCACACACACACACACTCAATCACACACACACACACTCAATCACACACACACACACACACTCACACACACACACACTCACAAACACACACACACACTCACACACACACACTCACACACACACAAATACACACACTCAATCACACACACACACACTCACAAACACACACACACTCAATCACACACACAAATACACACAAATACACACAAACACACACAAACACACACACTCAATCACACACACACACACACTCACAAACACACACACTCAATCACACACACACACACACACTCACACACACACACACTCAATCACACACACATACACACACACTCAATCACACACACATACACACACACTCAATCACACACACATACACACACACTCAATCACACACACACACACACACACTCAATCACACACACACACACACACACTCACAAACACACACACACACACACTCACACACACACACACTCAATCACAAACACACACACACACACTCACAAACACACACACACTCAATCACACACACACACACACACACTCAATCACACACACACACACACACACTCAATCACACACACACACACACACTCAATCACACACACTCACAAACACACACACTCAATCACACACACACACACACACACACACACAAATACACTCACTCAATCACACACACACACACACTCAATCACACACACACAAATACACACACTCAATCTCACACACACACACACACACACACACACACACACTCACACACTCACACACTCACTCACACACTCACACACTCACTCACTCACTCACTCACTCACTCACTCACTCACTCACTCACTCACTCACTCACTCACTCACTCACTCACTCACTCACTCACACACTCACACACTCACTCACACACTCACACACTCACACACTCACACACTCACTCACACACTCACACACACACTCACACACACACTCACACACACACTCACACACACACTCACACACACACTCACACACACTCACACACACTCACACACACTCACACACACTCACACACACTCTCACACACACACTCACACACACACTCACACACACACTCACACACACACTCACACACACACTCACACACACACAGGACCCATTTAAGCTTTTATATTTGTAAAGCTTGGTTTATTATAGCTGACAGCTGTTTACTCTAGTGATAATTATGCATCAATAAACAAAGATTTAATAATTCATTAGGGCTGTCATCATGAGTATGAAATTCTGCTGACAATTAATTGTCATACACCCAATTGTAATAAATGATTCATTGTCATACAACTGTAATACCTCTTAAGATTTATTTGAGTTGTATTCACATACACTTTAAAGTCCTATATTCCCATTTAACTTGGAATCATATAATGAAATTAGGCTTTAAAAATAATACATTAAATATATATTTCCAAATACTCAGATTTGTTGTATCTGCTCAGTCGAAATCTGAAATGATCTCATCATTTGGCATCAGACTGCTCAGTGCATTAAATTAAAAAAAAAAATCTAAATATTTCCTCCATCATACTAAAATTATTCTAGCAATAAATAGATTTAATAACAGATGAATCAAAATGTATTCATGCATACATTACTACCGTAATTACTAACACTAACTAACAGTAACACAGTAATTACAGCCTAAATCGTCATAACTAAATGCAAACATCATCATTTTGTATTTCATTGAAACTTGCTGTTGTTGTTGTTTTTGACTCTCACGTCCACACTAATATGTTTTAATTTGTAAATGCATTAGCCTAATTTTATTACATTTATGCCTCCACACAACAATGTTGCGAAAAACACACTAAAATAGTTACATTTTGGTCATGCAAATGGTCTTTATAAACGTGTTCTGCTTAAGCTCTGACCGTAGAACGTCAACACAACAAAAGATACGCTGCTCTGAACTGTGACGAAACACTCGTAAATCTAAAGCGCTTTGGAGGTTCTAACCTTTAGCAACAGACAACCAATCAAATAAAGCCTCAGTACTTACCTCATTAAATATTAATGTGCTTTGTACCGTCGGCGAAACTTTCACACACTGCTTATACGTTCTCCGTCAGAGGGAAACCGGTAAAGTGTCGAACAGTGGTGGCAACCGCGATAACTGCCGTGATGAAGAGACAGCATTCCGCGTTTTGAGGCATATTTCAGAATACAAACGATAATGATTTGCTTGTCGACATTTCACAGAAGAGCATAGCAGCTCCATTGACAGGTTGCGTGTCTGTCGCGAGTTGTATTCATCCAATCAGTGTTATCGACACCACAAATATGCAAATAAGAACGTTACCCCGGGGTTTACGAATGTACAGTGTGAAACATCGGAATACGAATACCCAGGTTTAATTATTAATCCAGGGTAAAGTGGGGGCCTGGGTAGCTCAGCGAGTATTGACGCTATCACACCTTGAGCTGCGAGTTCGAATCCAGGGTGTGCTGAGTGACTCCAGCCAGGTCTCCTAAGCAACCAAATTGGCCCGGTTGCTAAGGAGGGTAGAGTCACATGGGGTAACCTCCTCGTGGTCCTGATTAGTGGTTCTCGCTCTCAATGGGGCGCGTGGTAAGTTGTGCGTGGATCGCGGAGAGTAGCATGAGCCTCCACATGCTGTGAGTCTCCGCGGTGTCATGCACAACGAGTCACATGATAAGATGCGCGGATTGACAGTCTGAGACTTGTCCTCCGCCACCCGGATTGAGGTGAGTAACCGCGCCACCACGAGGACCTACTAAGTAGTGGGAATTGGGCATTCCACATTGGGGAGAAAAGGGGATACATTTTTTTAAAATAAAATATCTGGTGAAATGCTCCACCCGTACAGTTCTCAATGCATGTTATAAGTGAACAGAAATACTGAGCATCTACTTCTGAGATGTTGTTTGTGAATACCGCTTGCATATGAAAATAGCCATGAGCTCTGAGGGCTGAAAATAGTCGGGATCGCCTCACCACTATGCATGTGTTATGTTTGTGTGTCAACAGAGCCATTCACTAATGTGCTGCGCATGCATTATACCCGTGTATATTTACTTATCAAACAGCCTTTTGTGATTCACAGAGCTATCGCACGTCTTCAAGTGGCTTTGAATAAAATGAACTACTTTAATGGTGTTTTTATGGCCCTTTTATGTCATTTTTGGAGCTTGACAGTAACGAACATGACTAACACAGTATTGGATTTGGATTGGGCTCTTCAGAGCCGATACCGATCTAGGTATCGAATTGGTGCATCCATAATAACCAGAGCAAAATTTCAGATGCTATGATGATATTCCTGAGCGATTTATCGATTTACATAGCTAGTTGAGGCAAAGTCACATGACTTTTGTGACGTGCATCTATATTCCTATTTAAATTCTATAGAAATATATTTGTTACTGTTTTTTAATCATAATTTATGCATGTCTTCTTTTCAAATAAGAACAGAATTATCCACCTCAAGCGAGCGTTTACATCTTTTATGCACATTTTGGAAACGCCATTCAAATCTCTATCCAGCATTTTTTATGCAATATCCTAAAATCAGCATAAAAATATGTATATGGAAACGCAGCTTGTGTTTATAAATTCATCCTGGTACACTTTTCAAACACCCAAGGTTGTGGTTTGAATCAGTTCACATGTGGTCTGTCGTTTCTGCAACCCTGATATCATAATTTGCACGACACTGAATACGGTTTGTGGTCAACATTTGAATTTAGGTAAAAATGGCAGACCGTTTGGTGACGCTAGAAGCACATAAATGAAACACTTCAGCAGAAATGTTTCATTATTTCGTAATGGGGGAAATCTTTCGGTAACAGCATTGCACACAAAATGTGGAACAAATAAATATTACATTGTGGTTAACTAAAACTAATAATTAAAAACATCTATAATTATATCTATAATAATAACAGATTCTGTCAAAATTATGACTTACTGCATGATTTTGTTATAGAAAACAATTGAGAAGAACAAAACCAGTGAGGTGGAACAGACAGACACTTTATATTAGTGTGCTTGCGTGAGTGTGCGTGCGTGAGTGTGTGTTGTGGGAGTGTGTGCGCGTGAGTGTGTTGTGGGAGTGCGCGCGCGTGTGCGTGCGTTGTGGGAGTGCGTGCGTTGTGGGAGTGTGCGCGCGTGTGCGTGCGTTGTGGGAGTGCGTGTGTGCGTTGTGGGAGTGCGTGCGTGCGTTGTGGGAGCGCGTGCGCGTGTGGGTGCGTGCGTTGTGGGAGCGCGTGCGCGTTTGGGTGCGTGCGTTGTGGGAGCGCGTGCGCGTGTGGGTGCGTGCGTTGTGGGAGCGTGTGCGCGTGTGGGTGCGTGCGTTGTGGGAGCGTGTGCGCGTGTGTATGTGTTGTGGGAGCGTGTGCGCGTGTGTATGTGTTGTGGGAGCGTGTGCGCGTGTGTATGTGTTGTGGGAGCGTGTGCACGTGTGTATGTGTTGTGGGAGCGTGTGCGCGTGTGTATGTGTTGTGGGAGCGTGTGCGCGTGTGTATGTGTTGTGGGAGCGTGTGCGCGTGTGTATGTGTTGTGGGAGCGTGTGCGCGTGTGTATGTGTTGTGGGAGCGTGTGCGCGTGTGTGTGTTGTGGGAGCGTGTGCGTGTGTGTGTGCGTGTGAAAATGTGTGCATGCATGAGTGTGTGTTGTGTGAGTTGTGAGAGTGTGTGTGTGTGTGTGTATATTGTGTGTGTGCGTGTTGCGTGTGTGTATATGTGTGTGCGTGTGTTGCGTGTGTGTATGTGTGTATTGTGTGCGTGTTGCATGGGGGTATGTGTGTGTGCATTGTTTGTGTGTTGCGTGGGGGTGTGTGTGTGTGTGAGTGTGTGTGTGTGTTGCATGGGGGTATGTGTTGCTTGGGGGTGTGTGTATGTGTGTATTGTGTGTGTGTTGCATGGGGGTATGTGTGTGTGTGTGTACAGGTTTAAGTGGTTTACCAGGAATACATTTTAGGTTACAAACTGGTAATTAGGTTAGGTTTAGGGTTAGGGGATAGAATCTATAGTTTATACAGTATAAAAATCATTACGTCTATGGAGAGTCCATAATGATAGCTGCACCAACATGTGTGTATGTGCGCGTGTGAGTGTATGCGTGTGTGTGTGTGTGTGTGTGTGTCTTTACATGGAAATCCCCTGCAGCAGCAGCTCCGCTGAAAAACTGACACACCACCGAACGCATGGTGGGAACGATGCAACATGACACGTCTCTTTCAAACACAAACACAACAATGCAGTTAATTAGAGTGAAATCCACTCTGACTAGAACACATGGAATCTCCCAGATTCCGGAGTTCTGTTCACGTGACATTCCCTCATGTTTCCTTACGGCTTTACCTGCGAACTGATTAAGTTATTAAAACGGTTTGTAACTCTGGACTAACTGCTTCCATTCACCAGATGAAAACATCCGTTTCGTTCTGGCGGCGAGCGCTGAGGCCTCGCTCAACACCACACGAGCAGATAAAGATGGCCGCCGGAGAGCTGTGAAAAAGAACACTAAGACCACAGACATGCTGCAAAAACACGAGCAGACACTGTTAGGGGCCTCGAACAAAAGGGTTCAAATCACAGACGCAGTCCATCAACCTCTGAACTGAACTATAATCAGTTCAAAAGCGTCCTCAACAGGAATAAACCTTTCATTTTAACACATTCATAGCAAACGGCTTTAAAAAAAAAAAAACACTCTCTATTCCTCACACGTGATTCAGTGCATTTAAGCTCAGCTTTCTTGGTTATCTCTTTAGCACACACACACACACACACACACACACACACACACAGACAGACAAACAGAAGCGTTCTTGTGTCCAAAAAAGCTCATTGGGGCGCAACAGAATGGAACAGAACACAGGAGTCACAGGAGACACTAAAATCATGTTAACACGCATGTGATTACATCATCAACCCCACAGCTGAGGGATCGGTGAATATTCTTGCTTTATTGATTGTGCTTTAAAAATAACAGTCATTTGTTGAAACAAGAAAAACTTAAAACAAAAAAAGATATTTCTAAATTCAAATTGCACTTCAAACAAAACAAAAAAAGCAATTAATATAACAAAGGGCAAATGTTTTTTATTTTTAACCACCTCTCATTTGCCGTCACGCAAGTACCCGTCTACGAAAACAGTTGTAAAATTACTTATACAAATGATCTAAAGAAGATTATATGTGAAAACTCAATAATAACGATAATTGAAATATAAATCAATTTAAGGTTCAAGGTGTTTTTCTATTATTTTATTATTTGTGAACCTCCAGAGCTTGCGTTCATAATGCATGCTAGGCGCAGACGAGTCCGTGGAAACAAGGGCGTAGATTCCAGGGGGGATAGAGGGAGATAACCCACCACCCCAATAAACAAAACAAGCAAGTACAACCCCCCCATGATCAACGGAAACATGTAAATTCTTCACGCTGCAACCCCCCCCAATGTTCAAACCAAATCGATGCCATTGCGTGGAAATAAAGTGAACTAAACTCCGAGCACCTCCTGAAAATGTCCACGGTCATTTTTCAGCATTCTCATTAGGGCTGAAATGATTAGTCGACGTTATCAAAAAATAAAAAAATTGCCGACAAAAATTTTCTTTGTCGAATAGTCATTTGATCTCATTGCATTTTTGTCTTTACTGCACAAGTATAACCAAGTGATAAAATACACATATACAAAATACACTTATATTTAAATTACATTCTCTTAAAGCAAGTTTAAATATCTTATATGTTGCTTCTCAAGTAAATGTATTTACATTTAAACAATTTGAAATGGAAAACAAGACAAAAACGCTTGATAACAATAGGATTTTTTGCAGTGAATTTCTTAAAGAATTTTTTCCCTTTAATTCAGTGAATGTCATTTAGAGGTATTTTTAAAAGATGCTTTTGTTGGGGGCCTGGGTAGCTCAGTGGTAAAATACGCTGGCTACCACCCCTGGAGTTCGCTAGTTCGCCAGTTCGAATCCCAGGGCGTGCTGAGTGACTCCAGCCAGGTCTCCTAAGCAACCAAATTGGCCCGGTTGCTAGGGAGGGTAGAGTCACATGGGGTAACCTCCTCGTGGTCGCTATAATGTGGTTTGTTCTCGGTGGGGCGCATGGTGAATTGAGCGCGGATGCTGCGGTGGATGGCGTGAAGCCTCCACACGCGCTATGTCTCCGTGGCAACGCGCTCAACAAGCCACGTGATAAGATGCGCGGGTTGACTGTCTCAGACGTGGAGGCAACTGGGATTCGTCCTCCGCCACCCGGACTGAGGCAAATCACTATGCGACCACCAGGACTTAGAGCGCATTGGGAATTGGGCATTCCAAATTGGGAGAAAAAGGGGAAAAATCCCCCCCCCAAAAAAAGATGCTTTTGTCCTCTTTATTGTTAGTAAGCATGTTTAATTAAACCTTTTAAGTCAGGGCACAAGCTTAATAATCGGTTAAGAGCTAATGATTAATCGTTGCAATAATCGCGAATAATCGTTAGATTAATCGATTATCAAAATAATCGTTAGTTGCAGACCTAGTTCTCATAGACGACACTATTCTTGCAAAGAGTTTTCAGCCGACTGAAAGAGAAAAGAAAGAGTGAGAACTCTTTACGTCTTTCGTGTACCACAAGACACTCTCGCACTTCACGAACAGCGAATCACACGTCACGTCTGTTCTTCAAAATATTAATAAAGTGTGTTTCTTCAAGCGGCTGTCTTTGTGTCCAATGGCATTTCTTGTCATGTATCACTCCAAGACTTCTCGCGGGTCGCCCGCCACAGTGGCAGGTAGATGAGCAAAATTACCCGCCACTGCGCATGAAATAGGCAACCCACATTTGGCGGCTCGCGGGTGCTTATTTCCAAACCTGTGCTGCTTTTTAATTTATCTATTCAGGAACCGCCTGAGCTAGAGTTCAGTCCGACCGCAGCGCTCCACACTGAGAAACACAGACAGCAGATGTCAGAGTGAATGGAAACGAGATATTTCATCCACCGCAGAACTAGAGTCCGGACAGAACCACACAGAGCACAGCAAATGTCCAAAACACGGATCGTTTGAGAGCAACGAGTCAACAGCACGAACCACATCAGTAACCCAAGACACATACAGAGACAAAAACAACTGCACATTTCACACACCAACATGAACCAACATGAACAACTACTGGTGCAAACGGTACACATCTGTAACCCAAGCAGTGACACCATTCCAAACCCTATGTAGTGAGCGGCCTACCTAGACAGCATTTTTATGCATTGCACACTTCCAAAGTGAAGCCTGTTCCAAAAAGTAAAATCATGCAAACTTCCAATATATGTTGTTCTGGCCAATTTCCACACTTTCTTCATTACTCAAAAGTATGTGTCCTGTGTGAACGACCCCTTAGAAGGCAGCTGCCTATGTAGTGTGTAAATCTGTTCACTTAGTCGATTAAACCCTGTTTTAAGTAGTTTTGCTTAGACTGAAAAATGTTTTATGAACTTGAGCAGTAATAAGAAACCCACTAAAATATCTCTTCTGATCTGAAGAGATTTATATTTATGACTATAAACAAAAAAATATGTATTTGCATAAAAAGAAAGATGTTCTTGTCAAATATTTTTATGGAGAATGTGAAGAATTGTATTGCATAATAATAATAACTAGATGAGTGACACATAGACAGTGAAAGATGTTTTGTAAAATGTCAAATAAAATGCAGTTTAATTAGAATGATGAGAAATTAGTGAAAATGTCACTCGACTAAGTTAACTGACCTTTGACCTGGAGTAAGATATCTCACGAGGGTTCCAGTGAGAACTTGTGTTGGATAAAAAGCATCAGATAAATGCAAATTGTCCACCTAAATGAGCTACTGATGTTTGTTGGTCCAGTCTTGATTTAAAACCATGATTTTATTTTCTTTAAATAAGCAGAAATCTGTGTTCCACTCAGTGAGACACTTACAATGGAAGTCAATGGGGTCAATCCGTAAACGTTACTCAGTAGAGAGCGACTGATATTAGTTTTTAATGACCGTTACGATACTGATTATTTTTATGTTTAAGTGTCCGATAACTGATATACATACATTTTGTCGACAAAACTAATACTGCATACAGTCTACAAAGAACTAATTTGACTAGTTTTAGTTGCAATACACAGCACACTTGTTCAAAGCCCCTCAATTACTGTAATATTTTAAATGTGACGTTTTTTTGTGTCTAAATTTATCGGTGGACCCGATATTAAAGACCCGATAACCAACAAGTGGTCACCACATACACTGTGTTTCAAACTTCAAGTCTTGTGAATAATTTATAAAAAAATCTCATCTGGTCAAATATGCGTATATACAGTATATATGCAAAGTCCTTAATCTGGTGAATATGTACTAGACTATAAAATGCTTAAATTGGTAAATACCTAAATATAGAGCACTGTAGCCAAGTCTTCACCATTTCAAAATAAGAGTCCCGAAAAAGTTAGTGTAGCCGCGTTATGCTCCAAATCTTCATTGTTTTACTGGTTATTATTGGTATTCTGGTTGCACAATTAACAGCATTTGGGATTTTATTCATTTTGGACTCCTGTGGCCTCTGTTTCTGTGTCCGTCATTGTAAAGAAACAATACGATTTTTTTTTTTTTAAAACATTCTGTAAATTGACTTTAAAACTATCATCCCATTAATCGATTATCGGCCTTTTCCACCACCTTAGTTATTGGTATCGGCAAAATCCACTATTGGTCGACCTCTTATGTATATATATATATATATATATATATATATACACACACACACGTGGCTAAATGTTTGGAATAATGTACAGATGTTGCTGCTTCAGAAGGAAATTGGTACTTTAATTCACCAAATTGGCATTTAACTGATCACAAAGTATAGTCAGGACATTACTGATGTAAAAAACAGCATCACTATTTGAAAAAAGTAATTTTTGACCAAATCTAGATTGCAGCCATCACTCCAACACCTTATCTTTGAGTAATCATGCTAAATTGATCATTTGGTACTAGAAAATCACTTGCCATTATATCAAACTCAGCTGAAAAATATTTGGTTTGTTAAATGCAGCTTAAAGGTGCAGTATGTAAACATTTTCATGTAATATTTGCCTTTTTTTGGCAACGGCTTGTAACACAACTTAAAAAATGAGTCCTTCCTGGACTTCCTAGGTTGCCTATTAAAGCCTGTAGACTGATTTTCATGCGAAGGGAGCGGGTCAGTTTTGCCGGGAAAATCCAAAGGATGTGACATTTATGCATGCTCCCGAGAGCCTCAGTGCGTCTCTTCCGCTATTCAACAGTGACAACAAACAGCAACACTAGATAACATTATCTTAGAGATGGAATCCAGCAAACGTCCAGCTCCCAGCACAACACCGACTCCTACACAAACTCAGAGTAACCCAAAAAAACATTTATCTACTGAATCCCGTCTGGCTAAGCGGAAACGTGATCGTGGTCGAGCGAAAACTAGAGTGAACATCAGCAGGACATTTGATTCCTGGAAGGAACTTCGTTTGGTTTTGGGGATCAAACCCGACCCTGAATTGGCGTTCTTCTTATTGGACAGGTAAATTTACATAACTGCAAAGCATGTGAAATATAGTGCCGTAAGGATTGATCTGTGTCATTTTAGCTAACTTGATCTTGCCTGCTAATGCTAACACTGATGAATTACAAGCTACCTTGCTTCGTAACTTTCAAATAATTTCAACGATCTTCTCTTTATACTAAAAGCCAGGTTAATGTCAATGTTCATCTGTAATTATTCAGCAAGGTAAACTACAATAACACATGAAATGAATGCTAGACAATGTTCAAGATAATGCAAAAACCTCCATTCATTAGTGTAACGTAACTTGGTTATACAGAAAATATATACAATCTATTATTATAAAACAATAGCGCATCGATATATATCAGATTGATATCACATCAATACTGAATTGTGTCAACATATTCATAATGTACAGTCTATTTTATAAACAGCTACTGTCATCATCCACCAAATTTAGCTAACAGCTATTGATAAAGCTGACTAGCTAGCTAACGCCAACATAGGCTATCGTATAAATGCAGTCAATGTATCATGCAAAGAAAAGTGATTACTTCAAACTACAGTCTCTCATAGTCAGATCTATATCCACACTTTGTTTTAGCCCTGTTCCAGCACTGGAGAGTCAAATATAATATACAGTCTCAAAGTTTGTAGTAAAACAATCATAACTGTGTCATTTTAATTATGTTACCTCATCTGTCAGTATGATGCCGGTGAATCACCTTCAGTCTCTTTGTACGTTACGTCATTGTTTTGGTCGATGCTCGCTCGCGTCCCTATGGAGTGTGTGCGCGAACACGAGCAACAGGCTGCAGTTCACTGAACGGCCACAGGTGTCACTAATAACTAGAGTTTCTAAATCTTACATACTGCACCTTTAACACTGTCTTTGTGTTTGTTTTTGAGTTGTCACAGTATACAATAGACTGGCATGTCTTCAGGTCAATATTAGGTCAAAAATGACCAAAGAAGAAACAGCTTTCTCTAGAAACTCATCAGTCAATCATTGTTGAGGAGTGAAGGCTATACAATGCTTGAAGATTTCATACAAAGGTGTACACTACAGTCTTCAGGACAGAAAGAGATGTGGAAGACCAGATGTACAACTAAACAAGAGGATAAGTACATCAGAGTCTCTAGTTTGAGAAATAGACGCCTCACATGTCCTCAGCTGACAGCTTCATTGAATTCTACCCGCTCAACACCAGTTTCATGTACAACAGTAAAGAGAAGACTCAGGGGTGCAGGCCTTATGGGAAGAATTGCAAAGAAAAAGACACTTTTGAAACAGAAAAACAAAAGAAAAGGTTACGAGTGGGCAAAGAAACACAGACATTGGACAACAGATAATTGGAAAAGAGTGTTATGGATCTTAACCCCATTGAGCTTTTGTGGGATCAGCTAGACTGTAAGGTGTGTGAGAAGTGCCCGACAAGACAGTCACATCTATGGCAAGTGCTACAGGAAGTGTGGGGTGAAATGTCACCTGAGTATCTGGACAAACTGACCGCTAGAATAACAAGGATCTGTAAAGCTGTCATCGCTGCACGTGGAGGATTTTTTGATGAGAACTCTTTGAAGTAGTTTAAGAAGTTCTGAATATTTTTTTCAAATTATAATAGTAATTTTTCACATTATTAATGTCCTGACTATACACTGTGATCAGTTGAATGCTACTTTGGTGAATAAAAGTACCAATTTCTTTCCATAAGAGCAAAATCTGTACATTATTCCAAACTTTTGGCCGCCTCATATAAATATATATATATATATATATATATATATATATATATATATATATATTTATATATGATCCATATTGTATGTACTGTAGACTGGCTTGTCTGTAAAGATTACCACTTACTCTAAATGTGTATGTTGGTGCAACATGTTTAGTTGACTAGAATAACTTCAACAGGGTAACACGTGACCGTCATAAACATGAGTTTGTTTTTGTGTTGATGGGTCAGAAACACAGGAAACTCTGTCAACAAAAAATAGTCACACGTGAGCTATCTGAGGGGACGATTTTAGTGTATGTTTCACGATATAAAGACAGTGTATCGCGCTCCGCTCTGCAACTGAATCCGGATCAGTTATTATTCTGGACTGTTGCGCAAGAACCGAATCCACATTCAGACAGGAAGCGGAGCGTCATCATACCTGTTTTCCTCTGTAGAAGAGCCGCTGCTGCTCGGGCTTCACATTGAAGATCTCTGTGATTTTCACGCGCAGCGACTCGATCTTCGTGAGGCGCGACAGATCCTCCACCGTCCGCGTCTCTTTACCGTCGATTGTCCGGATCTGGATCCACATCGCTGCTCCGCGCCGTTCGACAGCCGTTAAAAAACAGTGTGAGCGGAAAACTGCGCGCGAGCGTGTGTGTGAGTGTATGCACGCGCCAGCTCAGGGATCCATGCGCGCTCCCGTCTGCGACTAACACGCGCGTGTCAAAAGCGAGAGTCGCGTGAAATCTCGCGTGGGTGGAAAGAAAACAGCGCGTCTAAAGGAACGTCTCTCCATATCTCTTTATATTTATTTATAGACATTTTGTTACAATTTTGTGCAAATGAGTTTTATTTTTCTATCCTTCTATCTAGTCTGTCAGTGGACATCTAATCGACTATTTAGTTTAATCCCTTGTTAAGCTCTTTATTGTCACTGCACAAGTATTAAGAGATTAATTGGTTATACATTACGGATCATTAAGAAGGGATTTGTGTTTTGCTCTTTACCGTAATAACTGAATGGTTATATGCTCATGTAAAAAGTGAATAAAAATCGATTTAAAATATTATTTTTGCCGTTTACTCGCTGTGTAATATATGACAATGTTGCCTTTGGCGACCTCCAGTGGTGAATTCAGAAAACGCCACACGCTCACTGATGTGTGGTTTAAACATCAGGGCCCAGTTGTTCAAAAAGTTTAATTTGGAAATCCCATGTTTTGCCATCCAGTATCAGGTAATCCATCTTCCTTTTGTGCCAGTTTTTCAAAGCAACATTGGACTGGATCACCCTGATCCAGATACAAACTTTTCAAGATTACCACATCTGGAATACATATCACAATATAGGATACTAGCTATGTAAAGAACAACAGGTAGAATAGCCAACGTGGGGTCACTTTTCTTTTTTTTTTTTTTTTTTTTTTTTTGAAGAGGCAGAAAACAGCACAATAAAACAATACAAACACCCTCTTCCATTTTCAATTTCTTTTAAACAGTCAGACCCCTCATCTGACCCACAATAAATGAATAGAACAAACAAATATACATTATTTACAAATACACGTGTTGGACGTGCAATAAGGGATGCAGTTGTTAGAAACTACTATTGACTGATTCATCTCTGATGATTGTGTCATTGTAATTATTATACAGTGATAAATGACGGTTAAAATTAAATATATTATTTCTGTTTGATACTGACAGCTGTTTGGGGGATTACTTTATGGGGACAAAATCATTGTTTTTTTTTTCTTTACTGTACTGAAAGGCTTAATAGGTAGCCTAATGTCTACTTTAACACATTAGCGGTTAACACTTGTGCGTCAGTTAAAAAAAGTTACTCAGAGACTCAAAAATGTCAGCGTCAAAAAACTGCCATAAAAATATTATATGTATATATATATATATTTTTGTAATTAACATTTTATTGATTCATGTGCTATGACAGTGAAAAAAACTCAACACATATATAAATTTACATTTAAACCCTACTAATACAATCCCACCCTGACCCCTAACGAACACCCCTGTGGTCCCACATAAAACACACACAATCCAAAAAATAAAATATATATATATAAATAAATATATATATATATATATATATATATATATATATATATATATATATATATATATACACATACATACATAGATACACATACATACACTTACATAAAATAAAATATATATATATATATACACATACATACACAGATACACATACATACACTTACATAAAATAAAATATATTATATATATATATATATATATATATATATATATATATATATATATATATATATATATATATATACACACACACACACAAATAAATAAAATAATAAACATACACGATTAAACTACACTCTCCACATGCCCTCCCCGAGATTCCCCCCAAAAAACTAAATATTTGCCCCATTTTTTAGTAAATAAGTCCCTCAACCCCAGCCTTCTACTTACCGCCTCTTCAAATGCAGCTACCCTCCCCATTTCCACACACCACTCCGAAAAAGAGGGTGCTCCATTTGACTTCCAACCCCTTAAAATTACTTGCCTGCCGATCATGAGACGGGTCATAACCCAGTTTTTTATATGATTGTCCCCTAAATGCATGACCGCTCCATCACCCAAAATACAGAGTCTGGGACAAAGCAAAACCTGAGTGTTCAAAACATCACACAAATACCTCTGAACCCTCAACCAAAACTCCTGGATCTTAACACACCCCCAAAAGACATGGGTAGTGTCTCCAACTTCTGACTGGCATTGCCAGCAGGTGGGTGTGTCTTTAAGACCAAGCCTATATAATCTAGAGGGGGTCCAATAAAATCTATGTCAAATCTTAAATTGCATAAGGCGAACCCTTGCATCTCTAGATACAGACTTGACATTTTTAAGAATCTTAGTCCACACTCCATCCTCCAATACCAAATTCAAATATTTTTCCCATACTCTCTTGAGAGAAGTTAAAGCTCCGTCCCCCAGACTCTGAATTAGCAGGGAGTAGTACACTGATGCTTCATGGCCTTTTCCAAAAGCAGCAATCACCCCTCCCAAAGCACCTGCCGCTTTAGGGGGGTGCGTGCCACTCCCAAAAATAGTGCAGAGCAGGTGGCGAAGCTGTAAATACTTATAAAATTGAGATCTGGGAATGCCAAAATGTTGAACCAAATTTTCAAAAGATCTCAATACTCCACCCTCATATAGGTCACCAAGTGCTTTAACCCCCCTCACAATCCAATCTGACCAACAGAAAGGGGACTTATTAATACATAGTTTAGGGTTCAGCCATATGCTCGAGGCTGCGTTTAAATAAATATCAGAATTAAACACTCTGGACACTTTTGTCCATATCGAGTGCAAATGCAAAATAACGGGGTGCGACTTAACCCTTCCGGCTAGTTTAATCGAAAGGCTTTGCGATGGCGAGATAGGGGCAAGAACTTCCTTTTCAATACAAAACCAGGGAGGAGCTCTCTCATGTGGAAGTGACCAATGAGCCAAATGTCTAAGACCGAATGCATTATAATAAAACAAAATCTTGGGTAGGCCTAGCCCTCCTCTGTCAATCGGCCTATGTAACTTATTGAAATTTAAACTGGGGCGCTTACCATTCCAAATAAAGGACTTCGCTATGCTATCAAATTGTTTGAAATGAGAGAGGGGGACATCTACAGGGAGAGACTGAAGCAGGTAGTTGAATTTTGGAATACAATTCATTTTAATAACATTAACCTTCCCAATCATCGATAAGTGTAGTGAAGCCCACCTGCTGACATCGCTTGAAAACCTTTTTATTAAAGGGTCAAAATTAACTGACTAAATCAGACAAATTTGCTGGGAATAAAATCCCCAAATACTTAATGCCCTGTTTGGGCCACTGGAAGGCGCCCGGCTGGAAAGCCGTTACTGGGCAGTACGCTGTCAGCGCCAAAGCTTCGGATTTAGACCAATTGACTTTGTATCCTGAGAACTTGGAAAAGGAATTAATAATTCTGTGGAGGCAAGATATAGATCTAGTAGGTTCAGAGACAAATAATAAAATATCATCTGCGTAAAGCAGAAGCTTATGCGCCACACCTCCTGCCACCACCCCTGGAAAATCATCCTCCTTTCTTATCGCAGCTGCTAATGGTTCCAGGGCAAGACAGAACAATAATGGGGAAAGAGGGCAACCCTGTCGAGTGCCCCAATCCAGAGTAAAATAATCTGAAATTAACCCATTTGTTTGTACCGCTGCTACAGGGTGTCTATAAAGTAACTTAATCCAACCAATAAATGTACTTCCGAACTCATACATTTCCAAAATCTTAAAAAGATAATCCCATTCTACCATATCAAACGCCTTTTCGGTGTCAAGTGAGATGGCAGCGATCGGAGATTGTTCATTCGCCACTGACCACATGATATTGATGAGACGCCTGATGTTATCAGAAGAGCTGCGGCCCCGAATAAACCCCACCTGATCTATATGTATAAGAGATGTCATAACCTTACTTAATCGGTTAGCCAGAATTTTTGACAATATTTTTACATCTAGCTGGATCAGGGAGATTGGACGGTAACTTTTACACTCGTTTGGATCTTTGTCCTTTTTCAGAATCAGACTGATCCGGGCTTGTGTCATGGTTGGAGGAAGCTTTCCATTCTTTAATGATTCAGTATAAACTTCTAACAAAAGTGGAGCCAGTTCTGTTGCATAGGATCTAAAAAACTCAGAGGAAAAGCCATCTGGCCCCGGAGCCTTGCCAGTAGGTAGGGACTTAATTACCTCGTCAAGCTCCTCCAAGGTTATCTCAGAATCAAGAGAGTTTTTTTGCTCAGTCGTCAGTTTAGGAAGATCTAATGGTTCCACAAAGTTCCTAATATCTTCATCAGTAGATGATGATGTGGAACTCTAGAGCTCAAGATAGAATTCTTTCAAAGCATTATTAATATCAATGGCTGAGGTAAATATTTCACCACCAGCAGATTTCACTGAGAAAATGGTAGAAAAAGACTCTCTCTGCTTTATATATCTAGCCAAAAGCTTCCCTGCTTTGTCCCCCGACTCAAAGTATGACTGTCTTGCCCTGAATAACCAAAACTCCACTTTCTGTGACAAAATAGTATTATATCTATATTTAAATCGAGTCAATTCTCTGAGGCCATCAGCTGACATACGGCGCTTCAGCTCTGCCTCTGCACTTTTAATATTTCCTTCCAACTCCACGAGTTCTTGTGCTTTCAATTTTTTGGTGAATGGGGCATACTGTATGATCCGACCCCTAAGCACCGCCTTAAGTGCCTCCCAAGCCACGCCCACAGAGGATACTGAGGACCAATTGGTCTCCATATAGACATTGATTTCAGCCTTTAACATTTGTTGGAATCCAGGATATTGCAAAAGGGACACATTAAAGCGCCAACTATATGATTTATTTTTCTCTGTATGTGGCAACATCTCTAAACTCACCAAGGCGTGATCTGAGACTAAAATGTTTCCAATTGAGCAATCAACAACAGATGAAATGAGAGATTTAGATATTAAAAAAAATCTATTCTAGAATAAATCTTATGGACTGATGAAAAAAATGTATAGTCCCTACCAGATGGGTTTAAAAGTCTCCAAATATCTGTAAGACCAAGATTTTTACACATTTTGTGAAGCGTCAATGTTGCTCTAGGGGGTTTACACACTTTTGCTTCACTATGATCAAGGACTGAGTCCATCAAAAGATTAAAGTCTCCTCCCAATATTATATCATGAGGGGTGCCAGCGGCTTGCAACATCCCTTCAAGATCTATAAAAAAGCCCTGATCAGAGTTAGGTGCGTAAATATTAGCCAAAATAAGTCTTTGCCCCTGAATTTCAGCTAAAACAATAATGACTCTTCCTAATTTATCTTTAATCTGTTTGAGAGATTTGAATTGTAGATGTTTATTTATCAATATAATGACCCCCCTGCTCTTACTTGAGCCAGCGCTAAAGAAAACATGTCCACCCCATATCTTCCCAAATTTTTCAGCTTCCTGCGGAGAAAGGTGTGTTTCTTGAAGAAAAACAAAATCATATTTGTTATATTTAAGAACAGAAAAAACCTTCCTTCTTTTTATGGGGTGCTCCAACCCATTCACATTCCATGTGGAGAGAGATAACCTACTCATAATAACATTTGACATTTTGATATAATAAAAAAACAAATTGTGTGTCAAAAACAAGATTATACAGACCACATTCCCCATTAGTGCAACAATTAAACCCCGAACTTCCCCTCGAACAAAACAAACAGAGAAAAGAAAAATGTGCGCATTAACCCCGCGCACGACAGCGCCAACCGGCGACAATCCCTCTAAACTCAGAGTCCATGTACGCATATGAGAGTCCCCGTGACAACTTTGCCATCAGATTGCTCAAGTCCTGCTGCTGCACAAATTTTGTGAGGCAAAATTACATAACAGAAAATACTTTGTAAAACAAATCCCAGCCAACAGGCAGAATAAACACAAAGAACATGTATATTCATTCACAGAACTGTCTCGAAGGTGTGTTCCTCCACAAAATAAATTCCAGATGATATAAAGCCGTTCAATTTCCTCGGACAGACAAACAATTGTTCAGTGAGCCAGCTGTTATGAGTGCAGCAGATGACATAATCATTCTAATGTCCCTTAAAAATACTCCACAAAAACAAACTCCAGCCAACAGGAGGCAAAAGCACAAAGAACGAACAGATTCATCTACAACTGTCCCAAAGCAGTGTTATTCCACAAAACACTCTCCAGCCGCTAGGCGTAACCCACATGAAAAGATACAAAACAGGCATCCCGGTTCCTCGGATGATCAAGTGTGTATTGAATGAGTCAAATTCACTCGGAGGCCACGTAAAAATAAATAAATAAACAAAATAAAAATACACCATGACTTACTCAGACCGTCGACTTTATAAAAGACTTCCTTTATGTGAGCATGTAGATATTTTGCGGTAATCCATAGTGTCCATTCTCAATCTGGCCGGGAACTTCAGTGTAAAAGCGTTCTTCCGTCCACAAAACAAACTCCAGCCGCTAGGCGGAGCCAACGCAAAAAGAAACAAAAAATGGCGCCCAGCTTCCTCAGAAAATCAAGTCACTGAACAGCGAGTCAGTCCACTAATACAAGAAACATCAAATGGCTTACTCACTCCAATGTATTTATGAAGGAGAGTGCCTGTTTTGGACATGTAAAAACTTTGCGACCATTCTTTGTTTCTTTCTCAGTTTGGCCGGAAACATCAGTGCAAAAGCGATCTTCCGTTGATGCAAGAGTTTCTTACAGTCCTTGAATCGATCACGTTTCTCTCTTGTTGAGTTCGCAAAGTCCGGGAACAAGAAAATATTGTGATTCTTCCAAGAAAGATTTCCTTTGCTCCTCGCCTGGTGCAACACGAGATCTTTATCGGATGATTTCAGAAATTTGGCCAGAATGGATCGGGGCCTATCTCCCTCAGCAGATCTGTGAGCTGGGACTATGTGAGCTCTCTCGATTTCCAGTTTATGATCTGTTATGTCGAGCAGACTTGGGAAGAGCTCATCCAGGAACTTCACCATATCTCTGCCCTCTTCATGCTCAGGAATTCCAACAATTTGTATGTTATTCTTTCGGTTCATATTTTCAAGATATTCCAATTTTTTCAAAATGTTTTCAGAGTCTGTTTTGGACCCAGGCGGATTAGCGGATAATTCCCTTTGCATTGACTTCAAATAATCGATTCCTTTCTCAACATTTGCGACTCTTGTGACCAACTCAGAGAATTTTGTTTCCATCGCCGTAATCGATCAACGTATTACAGCGAGATCCTCCAAGTCAGCAACAAACTTCGTCAGCATCACCGAGATGTTGGACAGTTGACGCTGGATTTCATCTCCCGACGAGCCTTCCAAATCGAGTCCCCAGTCCGCAGGCCCTTCAGGGGCCTCAGCTTGAACACTTAAGTGTCTTTTAATGTCTCCAGAGTCTGAGGATTTTGACTTCTTTGCCATGTTTACCTCAAACAGCAAATATGTAATTGGATGTATCGAATATCACTGGATTATAACATGAAAATAATTAAAAAACTAGCAAAGTGCGCAGAGCTCATGATTCACACATCTGCTTCTCGCATGGCATCACGTGTTCCTTCCCACACGGGCTGGTTTGAGTATTTCTGGGATTTTCACACACAACAGTCTCTAGAATTTACTCAGAATGATGCCAAAAACACAAAACATCTAGTGAGCGGCAGTTCTGTGGATGGAAACACTTGTTGATGAGAGAGGTCAACAGAGAATGGACAGACTGGTTTGAACTGACAAAGTCTACGGTAACTCAGATAACCACTCTGTACAATTGTGATGAGAAGAATATCATCTGTGAATGCTATTCTGAGATGCAGGTTGGTGCTGTTTTGGCAGCACAAGGGGGACCTGCACAGGGCCGTAACTAGTGGGGTGAAAGGTGGTAACAATTCTAGGGGCCAACAGGTCCAGGGGTCCCCACAACAAAATGGAAACTGTGTTTTTTTAATAGGAAAGGGGCCCAGAGCAATATACAGTCAGGGGACCCAGAATACTGTGCTACGGCCCTGGTCCAACACAATATTAGGCAGGTGGTTTTAATGATGTGGCTGATCGGTGTATATACAGTACTTATATATATATATATATATATATATATATATAAACTCAGCAAAAAAAGAAAATAAACATCCCTTTTTCAGGACACTGTATTTTTAAAGATAATTTTGTAAAAATCCAAATAACTTTACAGATCTTTATTGTAAAGGGTTTAAACAATGTTTTCCATGCTTGTTCAATGAACCATAAACAACTAATGAACATGCACCTCTGGAACGGTCGTTAAGACACTAAGAGCTTACAGACGGTGGGCAATTAAGGTCACAGTTATAAAAACTTAGGACACTAAAGAGACCTTTCTACTGACTCTGAAAAACACCAAAAGAAAGATGCCCAGGGTCCCTGCTCATCTGCATGAACGTGCCTTAGGCATGCTGCATGGAGGCATGAGGACTGCAGATGTGGCCAGGGCAATAAATTGCAATGTCCATACTGTGAGACGCCTAAGACAGCACTACAGGGAGACAGGAAGGACAGCTGATCGTCCTCGCAGTGGCAGACCACGTGTAACAACAGCTACACAGGATCAGTACATCCGAATATCACACCTGTGGGACAGGTACAGGATGGCGGCAACAACAACTGCCCGAGTTACACCAGGAATGCACAATCCCTCCATCAGTGCTCAGACTGTCCGCAATAGGCTGAGAGAGGCTGGACTGAGGGCTTGTAGGTCTGTTGTAAGGCAGGTCCTTACCAGACATCACCGGCAACAACGTCACCTATGGGCACAAACCCACCTTCACTGGACCAGACAGGACTGGCAAAAAGTGCTCTTCACTGATGAGTCGCGGTTTTGTCTCACCAGGGGTGGTGGTCGGACTCGTGTTAATCATGGAAGGAATGAGCGTTACACCGAGGCCTGTACTCTGGAACGGGATCGATTTGGAGGTGGAGGGTCCGTCATGGTTTGGGGTGGTGTGTCACAGCATCATCGGACTGAGCTTGTTGCCATTGCAGGCAATCTCAATGCTGTGCGTTACAGGGAAGACATCCTCCTCCCTCATGTGGTACCCTTCCTTCAGGCTCATCCTGACATGACCCTCCAGCTTGACAATGCCACCAGCCATACTGCTCGTTCTGTGCGTGATTTCCTGCAAGACAGGAATGTCAGTGTTCTGCCATAGCCAGCGAAGAGCCCGCTTGAGCACGTCTGGGACCTGTTGGATCGGAGGGTGAGGGCTAGGGCCATTCCCCCCCAGAAATGTCCGCGAACTTGCAAGTGCCTTGGTGGAAGTGTGGGGTAACACCTCACAGCAAGAACTGGCAAATCTGGTGCAGTCCACGAGGAGGAGATGCACTGCAGTACTTAATGCAGCTGGTGGCCACACCAGATACTGACTGTTACTTTTGGGTTTTTGTACTGGATGGATAAAAGACATTGCGTAGGAACCCAAAATAATTGAGAGGAAACACAAAACTATTTCAGATAAAATAAAATGAAATAAATTACTCCCTGTCCTCTAAAGGGTCCATTCTTTTCCAGGACTAAATATAACATTTTATTACTACTTTCATTTTAACAAGATGTGTTTATGCACTGAAGTCCACAAAAACAGGTTCATTATTTGGACTCACTATCAAATGATTGTGAAATGTTTCATAAAGGTATTTCAACACCCTACTGTACAAATCTGATAATGCAATAAGTTGGTGTCTGTAAAGGATACAAA
>NC_059383.1:40246300-40266300 GCF_019703515.2 Myxocyprinus asiaticus
GTAATTGTCAATGTGTATTTACTCACTGAGTACAGCTGCTGAGCTGTGGATGTGTGATCCCGTGCTCCATTCCCTCGCCCACCTGGGATCTTCAGAGGTGGGTGAGGGGCATCAGGAGCACCACAGAGGCCCCGGACCAGTGGTACTACTACAACATACAGACAGACTGCAGAAAAACACAAATATACAACATTACCATCCCTAAAATATCACTCATCTACAGAATAAATTACACACAAGCAAATCAGTGCTTGTGAAACCATCTCCTGCTTTAAGCTAAAAGAGTCCGTAGACAAGGAAAAACTTCACATAAAACCTTAACTATAATAACCCTATAATAACCGTAAATGTCCGTAACAAGTAAATGTCAGTTTGTTCATTTCACCAGAGGAAGAATGCAAGAAATAGCACGTGCCATCTGTGATTACAGTGACTTTCACACACATTTCACAACATTAACAGACTCATTATGACATCATGAAACTGTTCTTTTCAAAGTCACATCATGTCAAGTAAAAAACATTGGAAATAAAGTCATAAAAGTTAAATAATCGGGGACTGGTTGCGTAACAAAAATGCATTTCTGGTCATTAGTGAACGGCATCCTCATGTGTTACTTTGACAAGTGTAAGCCTCAGGATTACCTATTTATTCAAAAGAAAATAAAAACACCCTTTTATTCGGACTGAATTAAACAATCTCCTGAAAAAAGAAAAGAATTAAGCCATCTTTCTAGAAATAATAGACACAATCTTACCATAAATCACTCAAAAGATAAACATTAAAAATATAGCTGCAAGCAGCGGGGTTCAAGCCTTTGAGTTTCTTTAAGTACATATGTAACAGATATTAAGTATTAATTAGTCTGTTTGCAACGAAAACAATGATAAAGTGCCTTTGAAACATATGGCATTTTTTACATTTCTGACTGTTATAGCGCCACCAAGAGGCATAGGTGCGCATTTTTTTTTTCATGTGTCCTCAGACTGACCTCCTACATATGTGTTTTACATTTGGTGATGATATCTCATTCTTATTTTTTTTTTTTTATCCCCTTTTCTCCCAATTTGGAATGCCCAATTCCCACTACTTAGCAGGTCCTCTTGGTGGCACAGTTACTCGCCTCAATCCGGGTGGTGGAGGACAAGTCTCAGTTGCCTCCACTTCTGAGACCATCAATCCGTGCATCTTATCATGTGACTCGTTGTGCATGACACCGCGGAGACTCACAGCATGTGGAGGCTCATGCTACTCTCCACGATCCACACACAACTTACCACACGCCCCATTGAGAGCGAGAACCACTAATCATGACCACGAGGAGGTTACCCCATGTGACTCTACCCTCCCTAGCAACCGGGCCAATTTGGTTGCTTAGGAGACCTGGCTGGAGTCACTCAGCACACCCTGGATTCGAACTTGCGACTCAAGGTATGGTAGTCAGCGTCAATACTCGCTGAGATACCCAGGCCCCCCCATTCAAGAGTTTTAACCATTTAACAAAAATTGCCCACCCCCACTTTGTAGGTTTTGGCATACTGTTGCAACGGTGCATCAAAAGTTCAATTTTTGTTGTTGTTGATAATTATTAAGATTGGGACTCCAGAGAACCTTTCTGCACTGATTTGGTTCCGATCCGGTGAATGGCCTAGGATTAGTTCAAATAGTTGCTAAAAGTTGATTGGTCAATGGCGGCGACAAAGACATCGCATGCAAAATTTCAAGTCAATCGGACCAACGGTTCCATAGTTAGAGCCATTTTTAGATTTTTAATTATTATAGCGCCACGAAGAGGTACAGATTAGTGGTCGACCGATGTGGGGTTTTTTAATGGCCGATGCCGATATCCAGAGAGCAGGGTGGCCGACAGCACAATATATCAGGCATATATATCACACAATTTAATATAGTAAATAAACATAAAATTGCTAAAAAAGTAAACTCTTAATTAGCACTATATTTACTCAATTTCACACAAAACTTTAGTTTTTAAAAAAAGAATCTAAAGAAATAATATTGTATTTTAAATGGTAGATCGCAGTTTCTTCTGATTTCTGTTTAGTCATCGAATTTGAGTAATTTATTTGCACATGAAGAAATTGCTAATATATTAGGAAGCAGGAAATAACAGTACACACAGTAGTCCAGCAACCATGGATGGCATGTCCACATTAGCAATAACATTTACTCGAACCAATTGTACATACAGTACATATGACATTTACTTATAGCACACGTGAAGCGCTTTTACTTTGAAGTTGCACCAGAGACTATTTAGCAGAGATGAGCCACTTCTATTAAAATTAATGGGAGAAATTAGAACGCAGAACTGCAGCCAACGGTCAACGGATGTAGAAAGGAAGTCCCGCCTTACAGGTAAAAGAGCCAATCACCTTTTAGATACAGATATCACCTGTCAATCATCTCGAGAACATGCATGCGCATTAGCTATAAAAGCTGAGAAAATGTTGTTTTTTTGGCATAATCTGAGGTAAAGAAGCACTAATTATGATCCCATTGTTGTCAGATTTTACTGCTGATTTGAAATATGCTCTTTGATCGTAATCTTGACCAACTGTTCTGGAGATTTTGGTCTTTCTCAATTAAAGTAGATAGGAGCTGCACTGGCATGACTGGAAATAACCTCCCGAGAGCGTCCCAAAGATGCCCGAGAGTGGACTGACTTGCTAGAAAGACTTTGGTTGCGCTCGCACTCTCGTGCGGATCCAGCGAGCCGCAGCAATCTCCTGACAGTTTAAACGGCCTGGATCACCTGCTTGGATTGTCATCATGATTTGTGAATCAGAGGAACTTTTGATCCTAATCCTGAAGTTTTTGATTCTGGCTGATAAAATACACACTTCAGAGGAAGATATTACATGAGCGCTCAACGGGAAGAAAAAGCTGGATGTTCGTGAGGTTCGTGAATGACATCTTTTTAAACAAGATATGTGCATATTTGCAAACAGTATATAATAGAAGCTTTATTGATATTTGCCTTTTATCATTAGAAAAGTTACAAGGAACTGTTGAGGAGAGACTGATCGAATACATGTTTTAGAGGTAAATAAATGAGCGTTCCACAGGATGCTGGATCTGCTCAAGTTTTGTGAGGTTGGTTTATTACATCTGTTTAAACGAGATATGTGCATATTTGCAGATGGTATATGATATTAGTTTTATTGATATTTGCCTTTTATCATTAGACAAGACAGTTAAAAGTAACAGGGAACTGTTGAGGAGAGAGAGGGAGAATGAAACAGGTGAGCACTTTAACATTATGAGCTCAAACGCGTCTGCTGCGGTTCTGATATGCGGACCGTTTAAATGAGACTGTGTTGCACACCAGTCTATAACTGTAGTAACACGATGGCACGTAACAACAAAACGAACCGTGACTGGTCGTTTACATGTCTCAGTCACTTCACATGCAAACAGGCGATTCTCAGTGCCCTCAAGAAACAAATCGGCCAAAGCGGAAATCTATAATTAAAAAAGTCAGAATATTGGCTGATTTACCGGCCTCGGCGATATATCGCTCGACTACTAGTAGAGATATGTAAAAAAATGTGTGTGTCCTCAGAAGGATGCCGTACATATGTGTACCAAATTTGGTGATAAAATCTCATTCCATTCCAGAGTTATAACTATTTTAGTAAAAGTGGCCACACCCCCTACAGTCGTTTTAGCGTATCTTTGCGGTGATGAATCGAAAGTTCAAACTTTTTTTGATAATTATTAATATTGGGACTCCAGCGAATTTCTGCACTGGTTTGGTTCTGATGGGGCGAACAGCCTAGGACTAGTTCGAAAAAGTATGTTTTTTTTAAAATAATCTCAAATATTTAACGAATTATTTTATTCAAACCAATGGTTCTTGAGACAAAGTTGTTCAGAAAGAGTAGGTCTATCATTTGATATAAATAATGTGTTTCTTTGTAAAAGACAGCCATATATATATATATATATATATATATATAAATTTACACACATTTAAAATGCAATAGCATCTCCCGGTGGCCTTTTTTTATTTTTTATTTTTTTATTTTGCACAGACCTCTTGGGTCAAGAGACAAATAGGCCCACCACGTTTAGTTTCGATAAGCATTTTTTAACCTGGTCAAATAGCTGCTAAAAGATGATTGGTCGATGGCGGCAACGTTTTTCAAGATATGCAACTGACCTCACAGACCTTGACAGCAACTTGGACAAAGACACTGCATGCAAAAATTTTAGTCGATCGGACCAACGGCTCCATAGTTAGAGCCATTTAAAAATTTTCATTATTATAGCGCCACCAAGAGGCAGAGGTGTGCAATTTTTTGCCGTGTCCTCAGAATGACCCCATACATAAGTATACCAAATTTGGTGATACATCAATCCGTTCAAAAGTTATAACCGTTTTAGTAAAAGTGGCCATGCCCACTACGTACGTTTTGGCGTACCATTCAACGATAAATACAAATTTCAAAATTCCTTTGATAACTTTTCACATTGGGACTGCGCTGAATCTTTCTACACTGGTTTAGTTCCGATCAGGCGTCGGCCTAGGACGAGTTCATTTTGAATTTTTTTTCAAACATTCCAAAATAGCGGAAAACGAGGGGGCCCTTATGGTTCAAGAGTTACGGCCCAAAATGTGATTTTGTTGTTTTGTTCACTATAGCGCCACCTACAGGCCGATCGGGCCAATTCCATGCGTATAGCTAGTCAGCCTGAGTACTACCATCCCTGAAAGTTTCAAGTCTCATGGTTTGGTCTGCACAATCAGTTAAATAATAATAATATTAATAATCCTGACAAAAAGCCTTATAGCCCTTCAGGCTGTAATCCCAAAACTACCAAATAATAAAAATAAAAGCAAATAAATTAAGCAACTGATAATTTGATCCAACGAAAACAAGTCGGCGCGATCAAAGTCGTGAGTCTGGTGACGTCACAACGGGCTAAATGAAGGCCATGTGACGTAGCAGTTAAAGAACGAGGCCTTCGACGTCAAATTTAACGCGAGCTAACAAGACTTTTAACTAGTTAAACACAATACCACTGTACTCCTTAGCGAATTATGAAAATATAGTCATAATAATCATATGTGTGAATTTAAAGGGATATTGGCCTAGGCCAAAGATGCTAAGCAGTTGATTTCAGGCCCTGAGAGAAAAAATAATTGCAAATAAATTACAAATGAAAACACAACATGAAGGCAACTATCCTTCATATGAGACTGTTATGACTTTATATTGTCATCTGAAGAGTGCTAAACGGACCTAAAGCGTTAAACGTGGTAAACTGGACTTTTAAAGAAGTAAAAGTCGCTCACCTTCCCATCATGTCATTAATACTGTTACTGAGCGCCTCCATGCTGCTGTTTTGACACTGTTTCTTTCCTTCTTTCTCACGGGCAAAGCAATGACTGTTGAGGATCCGCTGGAGGTTGGATTTTACCATCCGGACTCGGGAGAGTTCACGGCGGCCTGTGTTCTCGGCTGCTGTCGGGCAGAGAGTGAGAAGCGCAGAGGCGGAGACGCCACACAAAACACACTCGACACTACTATGGTGAAGGCGGAGCTCATGAATATGCATTATTTAGTGATGACGTTGCTTCGTTGCACCCTTTGAGCGTCCTGTAACGTAGACAGTTAATATTCAAGAGGCAAGCCTTTAAGCCAATCGGGTAGACCTATGGGGCGAACGTCTGGTTGCGTCATTAATATTCATGAGGCAAGCCTTCACCATAGTAAGGTTGATCATTCGTCTTTGTAGCAAGTGGAAAATTACTGAGAGGAAGCAAGTTTTCCTTTTGAGACTGTTATGACACAGCAGTCACTGGGAGACAAAGGCCTGTTTGTGTCATTATAATGTTTTCATATTTTATCTGTGAGCATTTGAGGCATTAAAGAAAGTTTTGAGAGTGTAACATCATTGTGACCCTCAACACAAGGACATTTTGTAACTCGATATGAACAGTGTTGGGTGTAATACATTACAAAGTAATTAATTACTGTAATTAAATTACTTTTTCACTGATAAAGTAAAGTAAGGGATTACTCTTAATTTTTCAGTAATTTAATTACATTTACTTCTGGTGTAATTGTGTTGAATACTGTATAGACTCTAGAAGAAATATATATAAAACAATAGTAATTTAACGTCTAATGTTCAAATATAGGTTTTCTAATTTAACACTGCCCCTTTAAATTCTTTGGCCAGTTCATGAATAATTTATTTGATTTTATATGATTTATTTGAAAGAATTAAAAGAACAGTTTCATGTCTATCCTTGTATTTTTCATCTGGTCGAGGTTGATAAGAGTTTTAGAAAGTAATTAGTAATGCAATTACTTGAGTAATTAGTACAGTAATCTAATTACACTGTAGAAGATTAGTTGTTAGTAATTAATTACTTTTTTAGAGTAACTTACCCAACAGTGGATATGAATACAACCCAGACTAAGAGACTAAACGAAGTCTAAAATCTTAAATGAAGAGATGTGTTACAATCTATTTCTATAATTATTTTTTTTGGACATGGTACCCTGGTAAAACCATGTTTTTTGACATGCATCATGGTAATACCATGCTATTCTTCAAAGTACCTTGGAGTAGCATGTAAATACCAAGGTGTATGAATATGGCAATCATTCAGTACCATGCTAAATATCAAAGTACATGGAATTACATTATGATACCATCAATGTACCATGGTTGCAAAGAGTTTATTATTTGTAACTTCTGATATATTTAATATTTTAGGCCTAGTTATATACCACCATTACACATCATTTTTGAATTTTAGATTGAGAATATATGTTAATAAATTGGTAAAATTTAAGTATTCGACATAAAACAGTGACAAACAGCATATATTTATATTGTTAGACAAAACTAGGCCCTCATAAAGGTAAACAATGACCCTGGAAATCAAATTCATGGGGCAAATATTACCCCTTAACGGTGAAAGTTAATTTAGTAGGTCCTCGTGGTGGCGCGGTTACTCACCTCAATCCGGGTGGTGGAGGACAAGTCTCAGTTGTCTCCGCTTCTGAGACCGTCAATCCGCGCATCTTATCACGTGACTCGTTGTGCATGACACCGCGGAGACTCACAGCATGTGGAGGCTCATGCTACTCTCCATGATCCACACACAACTTACCACACGCCCCATTGAGAGCGAGAACCACTAATCGCCCCATGTGACTCTACCCTCCCTAGCAACCAGGCCAATTTGGTTGCTTAGGAGACCTGGCCCTGGCTGGGTTGTAGTGTGAAGCATTTATATGTTTCCACTGATCATGTTATAAATATTAGGGGGGTTGTAATTGCTTGGGTGATTATCCATCCAATCAACCAACAGAAGTGCAACAATATTATGAATTATTTTAATTTCACAGTAACGTTATCTTCACAACTTAACATAAAGGCTCATTAATCAAATGTCATTACAGCGTTTATCACATCATAATGGCATTTGGTTACATGACTCAACGTCTGATTTTAATTGATTTCCTGATCTGTTTTCATTATAACATTGTACAGGTGCATCTCAATAAATTAGAATGTCATGGAAAAGTTCATTTATTTCAGTAATTCAACTCAAATTGTGAAACTCGTGTATTAAATAAATTCAATGCACACAGACTGAAGTAGTTTAAGTCTTTGGTTCTTTTAATTGTGATGATTTTGGCTCACATTTAACAAAAACCCACCAATTCACTATCTCAACAAATTAGAATACATCATAAGACCAATAAAAAAAACATTTTTAGTGAATTGTTGGCCTTCTGGAAAGTATGTTCATTTACTGTATATGTACTCAATACTTGGTAGGGGCTCCTTTTGCTTTAATTACTGCCTCAATTCGGCGTGGCATGGAGGTGATCAGTTTGTGGCACTGCTGAGGTGGTATGGAAGCCCAGGTTTCTTTGACAGTGGCCTTCAGCTCATCTGCATTTTTTGGTCTCTTGTTTCTCATTTTCCTCTTGACAATACCCCATAGATTCTCTATGGGGTTCAGGTCTGGTGAGTTTGCTGGCCAGTCAAGCACACCAACACCATGGTCATTTAACCAACTTTTGGTGCTTTTGGCAGTGTGGGCAGGTGCCAAATCCTGCTGGAAAATGAAATCAGCATCTTTAAAAAGCTGGTCAGCAGAAGGAAGCATGAAGTGCTCCAAAAGTTCTTGGTAAACGGGTGCAGTGACTTTGGTTTTCAAAAAACACAATGGACCAACACCAGCAGATGACATTGCACCCCAAATCATCACAGACTGTGGAAACTTAACACTGGACTTCAAGCAACTTGGGCTATGAGCTTCTCCACCCTTCCTCCAGACTCTAGGACCTTGGTTTCCAAATGAAATACAAAACTTGCTCTCATCTGAAAAGAGGACTTTGGACCACTGGGCAGCAGTCCAGTTCTTCTTCTCCTTAGCCCAGGTAAGACGCCTCTGACGTTGTCTGTGGTTCAGGAGTGGCTTAACAAGAGGAATATGACAACTGTAGCCAAATTCCTTGACATGTCTGTGTGTGGTGGCTCTTGATGCCTTGACCCCAGCCTCAGTCCATTCCTTGTGAAGTTCACCCAAATTCTTGAATCGATTTTGCTGGACAATCCTCATAAGGCTGCGGTTCTCTCGGTTGGTTGTGCATCTTTTTCTTCCACACTTTTTCCTTCCACTCAACTTTCTGTTAACATGCTTGGATACAGCACTCTGTGAACAGCCAGCTTCTTTGGCAATGAATGTTTGTGGCTTACCCTCCTTGTGAAGGGTGTCAATGATTGTCTTCTGGACAACTGTCAGATCAGCAGTCTTCCCCATGATTGTGTAGCCTAGTGAACCAAACTGAGAGACCATTTTGAAGGCTCAGGAAACCTTTGCAGGTGTTTTGAGTTGATTAGCTGATTGGCATGTCACCATATTCTAATTTGTTGAGATAGTGAATTGGTGGGTTTTTGTTAAATGTGAGCCAAAATCATCACAATTAAAAGAACCAAAGACTTAAACTACTTCAGTCTGTGTGCATTGAATTTATTTAATACACGAGTTTCACAATTTGAGTTGAATTACTGAAATAAATGAACTTTTCCACGACATTCTAATTTATTGAGATGCACCTGTATATCATCTGTCAGTGCAGGTGTGTTTGTGGTCTGTATGTGACTTCCTCTACCTCCTGCTTTGATTGGCGAATGCCTTCATGCTTTATGAATTATTATATATTTTTCTATTTCTTAAAAATATATATATTTAGAAGTATCTATCATTCATTAAAATGTAAGGACTGTGTTTAAAAAAAGTGTTTAAAAAAAGTATTTTCATTGTCATGACAGCGCGCATGCTCACTTTCGTGATCACTGGCGCCCCCTAAAGGATACTCTGTAAAAGGCTGCAATATCTTAAAACCACCACCAGATGTCACTGTTGGCCAGTAAACACAGAGCGAGTGGGTTGGTATCAGTCATGTTTCTCTCTCTCCTGCAAAAACACGTTTCTAGACGTGAAACTGTTGCAACACAGACTGCAAAGACATGACATGAAAAACAAAACATCAGAAATTAAGAATTGCACCCAGATAGCCTGATACAGCATCTAAAACAACTACAGCATTGCTAGAACAGAGCATACATTGCTGTTAATGTAAGATTTAATTGTATAATTGTTTAATAGGCCACTTGCGCATAGGGCTGGCATGGACATGTTACTGTAATTACAGTAATTGACTTAAACATTCCAAACTACATGTCATCCACCACGCTGTCCATCAGTGAGAGCCGATTCCCAAACTTTTTCAGTCACAGTAAGATTAATTCAGTACAATTTAACAGGCCTTCTGTGTTCTTTATGTTTGGCAGAAGCTTTTGAATAGATAGTATGTTTATAGTGATTACAACAGTGTATATGTGGCCTTGCTATAAGTTAGCCATAATAATATACTGTAAATTCCTACACGTGTTCCGACAACGAAATGGACGGAGAAAATCTCTCCTCACAGCAAGGCAGTAGCCAGGAAAAGACTTTTGGGAGGGCCTCAGTAAAACTTGTTGGGCCTAATATATATATATATATATATATGTTTTTTTTTTTTTACAAGTTTTCCTTAATGACAGAAAAGCAGCACATTCAAACAGTACTTTCACACTTTCAGAAATCAGAATTCATGCATTTTTAAACTATTCTATAAATATATATTTGAAGTCAAAGAATAATCTGTAATATTTTGGGCGGGTCTAGGCCCACCCCGGCCCACCCTTGGCTACGCCACTGCCTCACAGTTGTGTAGGATTTATGGTACTTACATTACGTCCAAAGGACATTGACACTTTCTATGAATTGGATACAAAATGCTGTAATAAACTAAAATTATGCCAGAATGGGTAACGGGAATATAGATTTTGTCTAAGTTGATCTATCACTCGGTATAGGCGAGCTACTTTGGCACCAAATGCTGGCATTTTGTTACTGATAAACATATATTTTCCATAAACTAAAGATAAGTGTTTGTTAGATCATTTTTCTTACCATAACTTTGGTAACAGGATTAAACTGTTCGACAAATAGTTTGACAAAACAATCGATTAAATTGAGCTTTACGAATGCATTCAAAACGTATAATGTGTGTAAAAATGAGAAAGTGGAATAGGATTTTGTAATAAGTCATTTACTGAGTGATAAAACTTTATGAAATGTTCATTTTTTTTTTTTTTTAAAAGAAAAGAAAAAAGTGTGATATCAGGTTGACAAAAACTTGTTTACTTGTTGAAATCAACCTGTTCAAAGACTAAATTTCATTCTAAGAGGAAATGACATTACAAATCCTAAAACACAACACTGATTCTGCATTTTCACCCTTGTGCGACCATCGGGACATTTTTGTCTTTTTCATTTTTGTTTTTTCGATCATTTTGACTGTGTTAATGCCGACGGCATACATTTAGCCAAAGGTGTGTATTTTTGGGGGAATTTTGATATTTCAACCTCAGTTCCTATAATACATCTATAATACATCTATAACACACAAAATAGTTACACTCAGGACCTTCAGGACAAAAATGTCCCCATTGAAACCCATTAAAACTGTAATATTTGATCCCAGTGCCATTAAAGCATAAAATCATGAATTCTATGATATTATTCTTTCATTCCGGAGTCCTGGCTTCAAAATTTACATTTGTAATATTTTCCACCAGATGGCGCCATTTTTCTCATGTTTAGCCTATGGAGCAAATACATGCTTTTCCCCTATTCTCTGTTTGCTGTATTATAGAGCACTGCAGGACAATTGAATAAATGATGCAGATAATATTGTGTGTGTGTGTGTGTGTTGGTATGGATGTCAGAGTGTGTTTTGTATGTGTGTATTGAGAAATTTGTGCGTTTGTGTGTAAAAAACAACATTGACATTATATAAACAAACTGGCATTTATAGGGTTAAAATCCTGAACATGAATGAATATTTGGTAGTTATGATCAGGACTGATGTCGGTTAAAAAAATTAACTTATTAAAGTGGAAAATAATATTCATATATAATATTATGGCAGTTTTTTGACACAGATATTTTTGTCCTCTAAGGACCTCTGAGTAACTTGTTTTTATTGATGCACAATGGTTAAGAACTAAAACTAGCCATAATAGTCAGACATAAATGATGTAGATGTCATGTGGATATATTTCCCACATAGTATCCCGACAAGTGATGCATCAGCTCTTAGTCAGGTTTCAGTGTCTCTTGTTTGTCGTGGTCTTTGTGGACGGTTCAATCAAGTGAGACACAAACCAGCCATTCAGACTGAAGACAAAAAGAGCCGAATGAAGCCTTTTGTCCAGGGGGTTCGTTTGGGACTCTCGGGTGCAGCATTCCATTGGCCGGCGTTCCATGGCAACACATTCCACCTATGACAAAAGAGCCGAGCTGCGTTTCAAACCGCAGAAAGAAGGTAGAATGCAAATCTGAGGGCGAGACTGTTTTCTGGAATCACCGGGCAGATTTCAGGGAAACCAGCAAGACTGTTCTCTGATATTCCGTCTTACTATTGGCGAATTTTCCCTTTTGGGAGACTTCGAGAAACCAAAGTTGAATTTCCATTTCTGTACAAAGATATTATATTTTGTGGCACATCAAGAGCTACACCATTATCTCTTCTAATAAGTCTTATTTACTCACTGACAAACAATAACAAATAAAGTAATATGTGAAAATATTTGAACTTTATTGGAAGATGCAGATGTGTTTGGCACACATTACTTTCATACAGGATGATTTTACAGTTTATATCCAGTGTCATGTTTTGATTAAAACGTTTAAAGAGTCTTATCTTAATGGAAAATGGTGCTGCTTTTCTGGCATCTTTGATCGAAAATAAAAACCAAACATCTAATGGTGCTTCATATCGAAACAAAATACAAATTCAAAACAAAGAATTGAAAAGAACACGAGAGTTATAAACATATAAACATCAACCGCTGTTAAGACCTGCTTCACAATTTCTATACAAAATCCATTTAAATGTCCATTTTCAACATAATCCTGTGAAATTCCAGACTTTCTCCATTAAGCTTGAAACGCTGCCATCATGTTTTAAATGTACAATCAGATTCAACCTCAAAAGGCACTCAAACAAATCAGTGAACAAAAGAAGAAAAGCATGACATTTTCAGTGTCAAACGAAACCAGTGACACTAAATATTGCACCAGAAGTCTTTAAATGCATCTCAACACAAACTTCAAACAGTGTAATCAAACTCTTGTGTACTGGAGGAAGACGACGCTGTTCTCAGATTTCTCAGCTGTTTTTATGACGATGCATCTACACATCTGATTTCTGCAGCGTCAGCACCCGTCTGTCTGCTCTGATGAGGACGACACACTCATTTAACTGTCTGCCCGCTCAAACACTTCAGAAGACGCTGTTCTTTTACACCGGCGGTACAAACTCAAATCTATGAGACGCAGATGACGGCGGACGCTCTTAAAGTCGTTCAGAGAAACTTCAAAAGATCCAGTGTGATTTTAGGAATATAGAAATGACTGTTACAGGATGGACAGATGAGAGACACTCTTTTCACAGTGATTATACCAGAACAGTGTTAAAGAAGAAACTGTATATGAACATTGAAATAAAACACCGTTACTGCTGGAGAAGAACACGTTCACATTTCACCCAAAAATCGACCGCTCCCATTTTTGTTTTATTTTTACGACAGTCATACCCAAAACATTACTGTAACGCATAAGAAACGCTGATATATTATTAATATTCTAGAGTACATTTTAAAAAGTACAATTGTTAAGTGTACATCATAATAGTACTTGTTGTACTCTGTTTTAATTAAACATTTATTTAAAAATGACATTAATAACAATTGTGTGCAGACTGGATGATTGTCATTGCTGTATTACAGTGATGATCAGTGTTGGGTAAGTTACTCTAAAAAAGTAATTAATTACTAACTAACATCTTCTACAGTGTAATTAGATTACTGTACTAATTACTCTGTCTGAAAAGTAATCAACTTACTTATTACTAATTACTTTAACCAGATGAAAAATACAAGGATAGACATGAAACTGTTCTTTTAATTCTTTCAAATAAATCATATAAAATCAAATCAATTATTCATGAACTGGCCAAAGAATTTAAAGGGGCAGCGTTACATTAGAAAACATATATTTGAACATTCGATTTTAAATCCACTATTGTTTTATATTTGTTATACAGTCTATAGAGTATTTAACACAGTTACATCAGAAGTAACTAATTTAATAATAAATTACTGAAAAAATGAAGAGTAATCCCTTACTTTACTAGTAATTAATTACTTTAGTAATGCATTACACCCAACACTGATAATGACAGTTTTTTTTTGTGTTTTCATTAAAGTAATGAGAATTCTATGTAAAATGTGTTTTATTGTCATTTAAATAATGTCGCAATGCAAATAAATTGTAAAGGTCCTAAAATAGGCCTTATTTCATTTATGCAAAATATAATTGAACTGAAATAAAATACTGTTTCTGCCACATAAGAGTGAATCTGTCAAGAATCTGTCCAGCTGGGGGGCTTGGGTATCTCAGCGAGTATTGACGCTGAATATCACACCTGGAGTCGCGAGTTCGTGAGGTCTCCTAAGCAACCAAATTGGCCCGGTTGCTAGGGAGAGTAGAGTCACATGGGGTAACCTCCTTGTGGTCACTATAATGTGGTTCTCGCTCTCGGTGGGGTGCGTGGTGAGTTGAGCGTGGATGCTGCGGAGAATAGCGTGAAGCCTCCACACGTGCTATGTCTCCGTGGCAACGCCCTCAACAAGTCACGTGATAAGATGCGTGGATTGACGGTCTCAGACGCGGAGGCAACTGAGATTCGTCCTCCACCACCCGGATTGAGGCGAATCACTACGCCACCACGAGCACTTAGAGCGCATTGGGAATTGGGCATTCCAAATTGGGGAGGAAAAAAAAAAACGAATCAGTCCAGCCAATATTTTGAATACAAAAAGAAATGAAAAGTTTTAATGAATTAATAAAATATGAACCCTATTTAACGACCATTAAAACTTTTTTGCATTGACATTATTTTCATGGCAATTAAGCCCATTTTGCTCTAAAATTCAATATTTTATTTAAATCATAAAGTACATTAGTAAAATAATATAGTGTACATCATGGTAGTATTTGAATTTAATTTACGCTGTTCTTTTTTTTTTTTTGGGGGGGGGGGGGGGGGGGGGGTGATTTTTCCCCTTTTTCTCCCAATTTGGAATGTCCAATTCCCAATGCGCTCTAAGTCCTCGTGGTGGTGTAGTGATTCGCTTCAATCCGGGTGGCGGAGGACGAATCCCAGTTGCCTCCGCGTCTGAGACCGTCAATCCGCGCATCTTATCACGTGGCTTGTTGAGCGCGTTACCGCGGAGACGTAGCACATGTGGAGGCTTCACGCCATCCACCGCGGCAACCACGCACAACTCACCACACGCCCCACCGAGAACAAACCACATTATAGCGACCACGAGGAGATTACCCCATGTGACTCTACCCTCCCTAGCAACCGGGCCAATTTGGTTGCTTAGGAGACCCGGCTGGAGTCACTCAGCATGCCCTGGGATTCGAACTAGCGAACTCCAGGGGTGGTAGCCAGCGTATTTTACCACTGAGCTACCCAGGCCCCAATTTACGCTGTTCTTAATAAAAATAAATAAATAAAAATCATTGTGCCTGAACAGGATGATTTTTCATGATCATTTTACAGAAATGAGATTTTGTTTTGCATTACAGTGATGAAAATGTTGGGGGTAAAATGTGTTTAATTTGTAATAAAAAAAATCCAAATAATGTCACAATGCAAATAATCTTTATGGCCTCAAAAATAAATGTAATTTTCTTTAAGCAAAATATAATTTCTTTTGGGGATGAAAAAATGCAAATGACAGAGTGAATGTGAGAATTCATTCACTTCATTTCAAAGACCCCAAAATACATAAAAATAAGATTCAATAAATCAGTGGAATGTTAGAGCACAAACTCTCGGGCCGCGTCCAAACCAATCCGATTAAGTTTGACACCTCCATCGTGGTTTTGGAGAGAGATTTGGAAACGCTCCGTTTTCCATAGTGGAGAACGCCGAAATTGATGCGTTTTCAAATGAAAACATATGAGTGTGGACGAGTCTGTTATCGGTCTGTGCTGGTGTCACATTTCTGTTTTCCATCTTACAGTAAAAACACAGTGTTTAGACATTACTGAACTCCATGCCACATGCGGATGAGATGCGTTTGTTATTTTCCTATTAATTATTCATGCCCAAAAGTCTTCAGTCAGTTTTGCAAGTCCTTTTCTTGTTCTTTGAACACTTGAACGGACGTCATGCATTTGTTGGCAGGAATTGACATGTTTTTGTTTATGTTCAGAGACTTCAGTGTGAGAACTTGACATTGTACAGCAGTTCGGCAGTTTGACACAGTGATTTGGGGTTAGCGCAGGAGAAATACTGACAGCAGAGCCAATCCTCGAGCTCGGCGTTCCGTTCTGGCTCCAGCGAGCGTTCTGCAAACTTCATCATGAGCAGAGCGCGCTTTACGTCCAACCAGTTCAACAATCCCTCGTGTCTGGGCTGCTCGACTCGCCGTACGCCACCCGCGGACACCCACGGCTGCTCCAAGAGGTCTCGCCGCGGCCCCCACAGCAACCCCTGCAACACACGCTTGGCGTCCTGGATGTGGATGCGTTTCCCCGGATCAGGCTCGAGAAGCAGGTGAGCGAGTCTTTGGAGTCCGGCCGAGTAAATTGACACGCTCGGGACGGGTGGCAGATCGCCGCATTTGTATTCCTGTTGTCGCAGCGCGGGCGTCGCCTCGAACGGGTTGCTCTGATGCAGAAGTTCGTAGATCAGAATGCCGGTTTGAAACTCATCGAATTTGCGATACTGCGCGGCGGAGACGATCTCTGGCGCCAAACGGGCATGGTCTCGAGTGAGGCGTGGATCGGCACAAACCGTTGCGTTGCCTGCGTTACGCTGTTTGGCTTTGCAGAAGTTGCTGATGAGGAGACGTGGCAGGCATTGCTGCTGCGGGTCGGGACTCGTTCCGTTTTCTGTGGATGAGTGTCGGTGCTGTACTAGGAGCAGATTTTCGAGGCAAAGGTCGCGGTGCGTGACCCCATGCGATTTCAGATGCTCCAGTCCCGTGCACAGCTGCAGCAGCAGGAAACAAACACGCCGCTCGTAAACTTCCGGTTGCGCCTTATGGAACGACTCCCACTCTTTGGCGAAATCGGCGGCGCTCTGGTGAGGAACCTCTCGCGTGATGACCACCACGCGCTCCTGCTCGGACGGTCCTGGTGCACTGGATGCACTCTGCTCACTGGGTAACATGCTCTGCGGCACGCATGCGATGAAGTGACCACAGTCCTGCTGCAGGTTAAAGTGAGCCGGCAGATTCTGCTGCACAGACAGACCGTACAGATGACCCTGATTACTGTCAGCTGACTGACCCTTACAGATCTACAAGACAGAGACAAGAGACACATGGGTAGTTAAACATCTGACATGTAACGCTTGATCCTGCTCTGACTTAGATAGGAACTTTTTTTGCTTAAGCCACGAATGTTTTGATCATCTTTTTGTAGTGACGTCATAGTAACAATGCTTGGGTATCAACATGATATGAAAACATATTACATTTTATTATTTTAACATTACATTTTAAAGTTAAGGTAATATACTGTATATAAATGAATGATTCTTGTCTTTCTATGGTATTGACAACACCAAATACAGACTCAATTCAGTAACCATGAGCTCTCTTGTTGTTTAGCAAAACTCTTTATTAAGACACGATGCAATAAAGATTTGTATACAGCCGTTCACAATGTGTGTCAAACTACAGAAAGCCGAAAGGGACAAAATTGTGTTTTTTTAAATCGCGTTTTAAAGTATAGATGTTAAAAGCATGCAAATTTTGTAAAATTCAGTATCTGAGACAAACGATATTAGTTTACTATATAAATGACACATCATAGATGTATTCAGATTTTTAAAGTGTATTATATTCTGATATTTCAAAGGATGGCCCATATCCACAGAGGTCTGGGCTAAGCCCCGAATGTCCACTGACCCTAGTACCTCCCCTGGTGCTGTAGCGTCACAAAGTACTCAATTCTTCACATTTTCAGGGAAAACTGAATCATTTAAGTGAGTCGATTCTTTCAGACAGTTAATGTAAGTGAAATGGTTATAATAAACGATTCCCATATATTTAGCGTTTGGAACTCTGATTCATTTTAGTGAGTCGATTCTTTCAGACAGTTAATGTAAATGAACGATTCCCTTATATTTAGCATTTGGAACTCTGATTCATTTTAGTGAGTCGATTCTTTCAGACAGTTAATGTAAATGAACGATTCCCATATATTTAGCGTTTGGAACTCTGATTCATTTTAGTGAGTCGATTCTTTCAGACAGTTAATGTAAATGAACGATTCCCTTATATTTAGCATTTGGAACTCTGATTCATTTTAGTGAGTCGATTCTTTCAGACAGTTAATGTAAATGAACGATTCCCTTATATTTAGCATTTGGAACTCTGATTCATTTTAGTGAGTCGATTCTTTCAGACAGTTAATGTAAATGAACGATTCCCTTATATTTAGCATTTGGAACTCTGATTCATTTGAGTGAATAGATTCTTTCGGACAGTTCATGTAAATGAACGATTCCCTTATATTTAGCATTTGGAACTCTGATTCATTTGAGTGAATAGATTCTTTCGGACAGTTCATGTAAATGAACGATTCCCTTATATTTAACGTTTGGAACTCTGATTCATTTGAGTGAATAGATTCTTTCGGACAGTTCATGTAAATGAACGATTCCCTTATATTTAGCATTTGGAACTCTGATTCATTTTAGTGAGTCGATTCTTTCAGACAGTTAATGTAAATGAACGATTCCCTTATATTTAGCATTTGGAACTCTGATTCATTTGAGTGAATAGATTCTTTCGGACAGTTCATGTAAATGAACGATTCCCTTATATTTAACGTTTGGAACTCTGATTCATTTGAGTGAATAGATTCTTTTGGACAGTTCATGTAAATGAACGATTCCCTTATATTTAACGTTTGGAACTCTGATTCATTTTAGTGAGTCGATTCTTTCAGACAGTTAAATGTAAGAGAAATGGTTACAATGAACGATTCCCATATATTTAGCGTTTGGATCTCTGATTCATTTTAGTGAATCGATTCTTTCAGACAGTTCATATAAATGAACGATTCCCTTATATTTAGCATTTGGAACTCTGATTCATTTTAGTGTGTCGATTCTTTCTGACAGTTAATGTAAGAGAAATGGTTACAATAAACGATTCCCATATATTTAGCGTTTGGATCTCTGATTCATTTGAGTGAATCGATTCTTTCGGACAGTTCCTGTAAATGAACGATTCCCTTATATTTAACGTTTGGATCTCTGATTCATTTTAGTGAGTCGATTCTTTCGGACAGTTCATGTAAATGAACGATTCCCTTATATTTAGCGTTTGGATCTCTGATTCATTTTAGTGAGTCGATTCTTTCAGACAGTTCTATACCTGTCTATAAAAACAGGTGTTTTCTTGTTTTTGTTTATATATTTAGTATAATTTTCAAATAAAATTTGATGTCACAATATACTGTACCTATCAGGTGATATTAAGAACTTCTGATTACAGAGTTAAATAATATCATCTGATGTTTTATACTAAAAAATATTTCTTTTTTTAAAAAGCTTCAATGCCTTTTATGTAGATAACTACATTTTTAAAAGAGTACACTGACTGTTGTGTAAGTAATTTATGTTATGAGTAGCTTGTTGCTTGGGAAGCTTCAGTTACAAAGTAGCTTTGCGAACACAGAGTAGCAAACATAGTCAAAATAACTGGTTATATTGTGTCTAAAATGTGACATTACATGGCATTAATGTCTTGTTTATAGAACTATTGTAAAAAAGCACCACTTGCAATCGTACTAGCTCAAGTGAAGAGTCCTACACTCTCGAGTCCTAAATTATTGCTCAAAATATGAGCAACAGTAACAGTGATGTTTGACTTAACAAACACTACTAATTATTTAATAAAATGGATGTTGTTAAGCAAGATTACATTTTCTCTGTTTCTCTGCAAATTATATATATTTTTTACACACTGGTAATAACTGGGGTCAAAGGTCAGGCGGATGAACACACACCTTGTTTTAACCACAGCTCACACCCTCCGATCACAGCAAAGATGGTCTCTCTCTGTGACGGTGTGAAAGATGACCATGACAAATGTGAGACAGTTCGAGACACCGTCAGGCGTCTGACCGCTCGCGGTCATTGAGAGACGCGAGACTGAAATCTGTGTTATTGTTGAACTCTCACGCTACTGTTGAGTCTATTCTACTGCACAAACAAAACTTTATACTACAACAAATTGTTCCAACGATTTACACACAGATGCCACAAAACACATTTACAGCTGCTGCTATT
>NC_059383.1:40271300-40276300 GCF_019703515.2 Myxocyprinus asiaticus
ATGAGTGTGAGTGAGTGTGTGAGAGTGTATGTGTGAATGAGTGTGAGTGAGTGTGTGAGAGAGAGTATGTGTGTGTGTGAGTGTGTGTGTGTGAGTGTGAGTGAGTGAGAGTGTGTGTGAGTGAGTGTGAGTGTGTGTGAGTGAGTGTGTGAGCGTGTATGTGTGAATGAGTGTGAGTGAGTGTGTGAGAGTGTATGTGTGAATGAGTGTGAGTGAGTGTGTGAGAGTGTATGTGTGAATGAGTGTGAGTGAGTGAGTGAGAGAGAGTATGTGTGTGTGTGAGTGTGTGTGTGTGTGTGTGTGAGTGTGAGTGAGTGAGAGTGTATGTGTGTTTTTGAGTGTATATGTGTGTGTTTGTGTATGTATGTGTGTGTATGTGTGTGTGTGTGTGTGTACAGGTTTTGCTATACTTGTGAGGACCAAGTATTGAGAATCAACCTGTTCAGTGAGGACATTTCTGGTTGTGAGGATCTTTTGGGTGGTCCTCACAAGGGAAATAACATACTAAATGATGTTTTATTGAAAATGTAAAAATGCAGAAAGTTTTTTGTGAGGGTTAGGTTTAGGGGTAGGGTTAGGATTAGGGGACAGAATCTATAGTTTGTACAGTATAAAAATCATTATGTCTATGAAGAGTCCTCATAATGATAGCAAAACCAACATGAGTGTGTGTGTGTGTGAGGGTGAGTGAGTGAGTGTGTGTGTGAGTGAGAGTGAGTGTGTGAGTGAGTGTGTGTGAGTGAGAGAGTGTGTGTGTGTCTGTGTCTGTGAGTGTATGAGTGAGTGTGTGTGAGAGTGTGTGTGTGTGTGAGTGAGTGTGTCTGTGAGTGTATGAGTGAATGTGGGGGTGAGTGAGTGTATGTGTGTGAGTGAGTGTGTCTGTGAGTGTATGAATGAGTGTGTGTGTGTGAGTGTGTGTGAGTGTATGAGTGAATGTGGGGGTGAGTGAGTGTGTGTGTGTGTTTGTGTGTGCGGGCGTGTGTGTGTGAGTTTGTCTGTGAGTGTATGAGTGAGTGAGTGAGTGTGGGGGTGAGTGAGTGTGTGTATGTGTGTGTATGTGTGAGTGAGTGTGTGTGAGAGTGTATGAGTGAGTGTGGGGGTGAGTGAGTGTGTGTGAGAGTGTGTGTGTGTGTGAGTGTGTCTGTGAGTGTATGAGTGAATGTGGGGGTGAGTGAGTGTGTGTGTGTGCGCGCGTGTGTGTGAGTGTGTCTGTGAGTGTATGAGTGAGTGAGTGAGTGTGGGGGTGAGTGAGTGTGTGTGTGTGTAAGTGTGTGTGTGTGTGTGTGTGTGTGAGTGAGTGTGTGTGAGAGTGTATGAGTGAGTGTGGGGGTGAGTGAGTGTGTGTGAGTGAGAGAGTGTGTGTGTGTCTGTGTCTGTGAGTGTATGAGTGAGTGTGTGTGAGAGTGTGTGTGTGTGTGAGTGAGTGTGTCTGTGAGTGTATGAGTGAATGTGGGGGTGAGTGAGTGTATGTGTGTGAGTGAGTGTGTCTGTGAGTGTATGAATGAGTGTGTGTGTGTGAGTGTGTGTGAGTGTATGAGTGAATGTGGGGGTGAGTGAGTGTGTGTGTGTGTTTGTGTGTGCGGGCGTGTGTGTGTGAGTTTGTCTGTGAGTGTATGAGTGAGTGAGTGAGTGTGGGGGTGAGTGAGTGTGTGTATGTGTGTGTATGTGTGAGTGAGTGTGTGTGAGAGTGTATGAGTGAGTGTGGGGGTGAGTGAGTGTGTGTGAGAGTGTGTGTGTGTGTGAGTGTGTCTGTGAGTGTATGAGTGAATGTGGGGGTGAGTGAGTGTGTGTGTGTGCGCGCGTGTGTGTGTGAGTGTGTCTGTGAGTGTATGAGTGAGTGAGTGAGTGTGGGGGTGAGTGAGTGTGTGTGTGTGTAAGTGTGTGTGTGTGTGTGTGTGTGTGTGAGTGAGTGTGTGTGAGAGTGTATGAGTGAGTGTGGGGGTGAGTGAGTGTGTGTGAGAGTGTCTGTGAGTGTATGAGTGAATGTGGGGGTGAGTGAGTGTGTGTGTGTGTGCGCGCGTGTGTGTGTGAGTGTGTCTGTGAGTGTATGAGTGAGTGAGTGAGTGTGTAAGTGTGTGTGTGTGTGTGTGTGTGTGAGTGAGTGTATGAGTGAATGAGTGAGTGTGTGTGTGTGTGTGTGTGTGTGTGTGTGTGTGTGTGAGTGAGTGTGTGTGAGAGTATATGAGTGAGTGTGGGGGTGAGCGAGTGTGTGCGTCATCTCTTTTGCTCTGTTGTGTTTTAAATATTCAGTGAGCTCCACTTTAAGCAAAAAGAGAGTCTGAAATCTGATAAAATCCCCTCACAGGACACGTCTCTGACGATTCATTAATAAATAATTCAGAGAGATTGAAGAGTTTGTGTCCTGACCTCAGCTCATCTCTACATCACTGACGCAAAATTCCTGTTTTATAGTTGAATTTCACATTTGAGGCTATTTTTGGGAATAAATACTAGCTCCTACTTAATGCATACAGTGCAGTATGTGTTGTATATTGCCCACTATTCTTTAAAAGGTAACACTTCACAATAAGGTTGTATTTGTAAACATTAGTTAATTCATAAGTATCGCAAACTACCAACAAATAGCATTTATTAATCCAGTGTGATTAATTACATTAAAAAATAAAGTGTTAAAAAAATAACAATCATGTCCACAGATCATAATAAGGAATTAAACAATATATTGCCTTCTAAAGCCTTATCAATGCTTTACTTGTCTCCCACAATAATGTAATGCATTTTAATTATCTGAATTATTGTTTTTGCAATAAATATTATATTTATAATTATTTAAATATAAACATTTAAAATTATTTAATCATTATAAATTTAATTGTTATTTGAGGGGCTTTATATATGCGATTAATTGTGATTATTTTTATTAATTAATCGGCATATGTAATTAATTTGAAAAATTGTAATCGATTGACACTGTGGCACAAAGCTGATAAACAGTGATGATATTTAGTACTCTTATTTGTGTGATATTGCTTAAATATAATAATAATGATAAAAAAATAATGATATTTAATATAAAACAATAAAATGTTAAATTATTATTATAATGAGTATTATTATTATTACTTCTACACATTACGTTTGTACATGTACATATTACATTGAATATTAAATTTTTCTATTAAGTAATAAGTAGTGCTGTCAGCTGATTAAAATGTTTAAATCGCAATTAATTGCATAATTTTCCACAGTTAATCGCGATTAATCGCAGATTTTGAAAGTGCTAAAATTTGACTCTACATATACTTATTTTCCTGTCAAAATGCATTTATTTCCTTTTTAGGAAAGAAAACAAAACAATATGTAACACTATAATGCTTTATTAACATTTTCCAAATATAAAAGATAAATATAAAGATAAATATGCACTAAAACAGCACCAGTGAAACAAAGTTTTCCAAAGTCTAAGTGGGAGGTTGACTAATTGAAAGAACTAGTCCTCCCATAGGTTGCATATTCATTGCAATGGTCATTAAATCTCTTAAACACTCATCCTCCACAATATCCATTTTGCTACAGCAATCAATGCCAACATCAGATGATACTCGACTGTTATTCGGTGGGAGGTTTTACTCACCGCGGTCTGAGAGCGCTTGTAGACTGTTTGTAGAAGCGTTCGTGCAGCAGTTGAGTCCTCGTATTGATTGGCTGAGATTCTCCACTGATCCCGGCTGACTGACGCGGTCCAGATCCATATTACTGCCACTCAAACGATTACACACCCTTCAGAGATGACACAAACACCATCAGAACTTCAACGTATCTCTCATACATCATGTTGGTTAGATGAGTCTTCTTCACCTGTTTAACAGAGCGCTCTTCAGCACGTTCATATTGTTAGATGAAGTCTCATGCGAGTGTGTGTAGAGCGAGTCAAGATGAGGTTGTGGTAATTAGAATGACTGAATTCCCTCGTTATGTCATTATACCATTATCTCCCTGTCTCTCTGTCCATTTGAGAGAAGCCACATCAAAGTTTGTCCAAGTACAGCTTAAAATATCTCCTACACACAGTGAACTGCATTTAAATTGTTGCATGTTTCTGTAGCTCAACTGTTAGTGTATGGCGCTTGCTTTCTGTAATGTATAAGCATCATAACGCACTTCAAATAAGAGCGTCTGCCACATGCAAATGTGAATGTCATCTTCATTAAACCATGCAATTATTAGTGCAATTGCAAACGTCCTCACCTTCAGAGAGGAAACAAAAGAATGGATGCATTTACTCATTCTTTTACAAGTATTCACAGAAAGTTTCATGAGTATTTATTTATTTATTTCTCCCCTTTTCTCCCCAATTTGGAATGCCCGATTCTCACTACTTAGTAGGTCCTCGTGGTGGTGCGGTTACTCACCTCAATCCGGGTGGCGGAGGACAAGTCTCAGTTCAATCCGCACATCTTATTACGTGACTCGTTGTGCATGACACTGCGGAGACTCACAGCATGTGGAGGCTCATGCTACTCTCCGCAATCCACGCACAACTTACCACACGCCCAATTGAGAGCGAGAACCACTAATCACGATCCACGAGGAGGTTACCCCATGTGACTCTACCCTCCCTAGCAACCGGGCCAATTTGGTTGCTTAGGAGACCTGGCTGTAGTCACTCAGCACTCAGCATCAATACTCATTGAGCTACCCAGGCCCCCAAGTTTCATGAGTATTAAAATCCTCATTTAGACAATAGACACACACTTACACAGCTATCTAACTGAAGAAAACACACAGACTTCTATTGTTTTTATATATACGGCTAATTATAATGACAACAGAGTAACCCAAAACCAACTACTAAAAGGAAACTTATTTATGAATCATGTTTACCTTTAACAACATAAACTCTGGTGCATTTTTGGGCTACCACCAGCAATTTTACACACTCAAATTTAAAAGCTCACCATTCACACATACTGTGGACAAATAGCAAAAAAAAACCACATTTCTCAGATTATTCATAACAATCTCATGACGAAAATAAA
>NC_059383.1:40281300-40321300 GCF_019703515.2 Myxocyprinus asiaticus
GAAACAAACACCCGAGGCACCGATCATCTGTTAGACTTCTCTAGAACTTTCTATAACTTGACCAATACTCAGAGGAACGATTGTTTGGACTGAGAATGGACTGAACTGACCCAAAGACATCAGAACACCTGCTGCTTACAGTGTCTGTTAATGGATCCATTTGTGAAATAATCAAACCTTGTGTTTATCAGGATGGAAAAAGCAGATTTTTGAACCATCTGGCCCTTTAATTATTCATTAGATATAAAGAGCTCATACAGTAACTTCACCCCATTACACTTTGTATTCTATTTACAAATGAGATGCGTTCATAAAATGGAAAGAAGGGTTTGCATAATGCTTGAATGAAGAAAACAAACTGTGAATAACGCATCTTCAGTTCATCGTGAGGTTGACCACACGTTCATCTGCCATTGCCGGATTAAAGTTCTCATTTCTTATGGACACACAGTTTGGGTTTGGCTCTGATGCACCATGAAACACAAACTAATCATGAACACGTCAACTGCCAGTCAAGACGAGTCACTGCATGCTCGAACAGAAGCAGATCAGTATGATGTCGAGTGTATTGCGTTACAGTATTCCAAGAATAATAAAGGTTCTTATATTCAGCTAAAAGAGGAAGAGGAAACCTAGACTGTAATAGTCTCTGGGGATTGGTCAGGATGTTCAACTGCTCGACTTTTGATTAATGAGGCTCACAGGTTTGTCTAGATTTTGGCGGTCACGATAATAAAATTTATGCGGGGGCCTGGGTATCTCAGCCAGTATTGACGCCGACTATCACCCCTGGAGTCGCGAGTTCGAATCCAGAGTGTGCTGAGTGACTCCAGCCAGGTCTCCTAAGCAACCAAACTGGCCCGGTTGCTAGGGAGGGTAGAGTCACATGGAGTAACGTCCTCGTGGTCGCTATAATGTGGTTCTCGCTCTCGGTGGGGCGCGTGGCGAGTTGTGTGTGGATGCCGCGGAGAAAAGCGTGAAGCCTCCACACGCTACGTCTCCACGGTAACGTGCATAACAAGTCACGTGATAAGATGCGCGGATTGACGGTCTCAGACGTGGAGGCAACTGAGATTCGTCCTCCGCCACCCGGATTGAGGCGAGTCACTACGCCACCACGAGGACTTAGAGCGCATTGGGAATTGTAAGTAATATATATATTCATATTAAACTTGGAACATATAATAAAATAGAATACTTGGAAAACATTGTACTATTGTAGAATGACATGAAATAACAAAATATTTCCTCTTATCAACTTTAGTATTATTATATCATATTATGCAATAGTAAAAATATTTCGGTCCTAAATTCTTCACTTTCACACGTTATTTCAAGGCTCTCAGATTAAACCCACCACTTCTAATGAATTAAAAAAATATGTTTCTTCATTCGTTAAATTACAGTGAAACCGAAGCGCTTTGCGTTCCCTATGAAAATCCTTGTTTATATTTTCGCGGGAGATTGTCACGTGAACCTCAGTATATGGTTAATCTTCACGCGCTCTTCAGAAGCTGTTTTAAGTGACATCCACGCTGCGGTTCAGTGAGATGGTCGAGTTCATTTGGAGAGCTCATATAATGTGATAACACGCCGTTTATGACATTTTTGTTTACTTAAAATTCCCTTATTTGGACATGTGAAATGTGATTGCAATTTGAGGTAGAGGACGACCGATACCGATAGCTAAGTTGGTGGGAAAGGCCAATAAACGATTAATCGGCTGATAGTTTTTAAAACTGATTCATAGAATGTCAAAAACATTTCTTATTCTTTCCTTACTATGACGGACACAGACAAAGAGTCCTAAATGAATAAAATCTCAGATGCAGTTTATTGTTCAACCAAAATCCCCAAAACAACCAGAAAAGAAAATATTTGGTGCATAACGCAGGACTTATATGTATAAACAAGCTGGGACTCTTATTTTGAAATGACGAAAAAACTATTGGCAACTCTCGCCTTAGATTTTTGCTGATAACGATAGTTCCAAAAAGCAACTATCAGAAAATGCAAACTATCTTAGGCTTTGTTCACTCTGCAGGAAAAATCTGAATCTTTCTCAAATACGTTTTGACAAACAGCATGTTATTTGTGGACAGATCTGATTTTTTTCTGTTCAACGTCCACATTAGTTGTCATAGTAACGATGCAAACTAGTGTATGTTCACCATGCGTGAGAGTTTAGCAATGGATGTTTTTCATGAGAGCATCCAGATATTAACACATTCTTCACAGAAAACAGCTTAAGAAAGGGAGAGGTGGCATATGCAATGTTTATTGCTGATAGGGTTTACAATGGTCCCATTTTTGCCAAACGTCCCGTATTTTATCCCATATGGGACGCCTATTTTCCTGAATTTTAGTGGGTAGCGAAACATCCCGTATTGAGGCTTTGTGTCCCATACTGAAGCATAAAAGGGTCGGACAGCGAGACTTTTGAAGAGGACTCCCGTCCTGTTTTGAAGCGCTCAAAATGCTCAAGCGTCCCGTATTCGTGCATTTCTTTGGGTGGGTAAAGCCATTGTCTGAATTATTTTAAAAGAGGTTTGCACTGCTTTGGCTTCCCTTAACATACACCGATCAGTCACAATGTTAAAACCACCTGCCTAATATTATGTAGGTCCCCCTCGTGCCACCAAAACAGCGCCAACACGCATCTCAGAATAGCATTCAGAGATGATATTCTTCTCACCACAATTATACAGAGGGGTTATCTGAGTTACCGTAGACTTTGTCAGTTCGATGTCAGTTTGTCAGTTGGCTGATCGGTGTATACATGACATATGGGTGCGTTCCATTCAGAAGGGATCATCTGTTCCCCTCATAGACTTCACCTTCCACTGTTGGAGAGATGAGAGGAGTAATAAAACGGTCATTCTGAACTCACTTTTTAAGTCATATTTTATTGAAGATTCTCTTGTAACGATCCTACAGTTTGACCATCATTATTGCTTTCCCTGCGAAATGTCTTGTGAAGGCATCGGTTTATGCCATTTTGAATGCAGTACGTCTTCTCATCGTAACACCTGACGAAACAACCCGTCGTGCACAAAGAATGATGGAAAAAAAACAAAAATCCGATCTGACTGTTCAGACTGAGACGCATTAAGAAAAATATGATTTTAATCGGATTCCAAACCACCTACGAATGTGGTTTGGATCAGGCTTGTAAAATCACACTTTTTTGTGTTTTTGTCCTGTCCAGACTACAAAAACCTAAAGGGATTTGATTTTTATGCCTGTGTAAATATAGCCTTAAAGTGCTTTTTTACATTTAAATTACTTTCAGTAAATCACCAAGCTGTGAACAAGCAATGACATTACCTCATGACAATAAATGCAGATGTTTAATTCAAGAAAATTCAACCGGAGGACAGTATCTGTGATGTACCACAAAAGATAAACCACCAAAAGATAATAAAACAAACCATCACAAAATGAAACTATTCTTATCTTTGGAGTCTAGCTCTTTTCTAAACCAGAATGACCACTTTTGAAGGCGAAGCATCTACACCACACAAGAGCCTGCAGTGTGCAAGTGATCAAATGATCGAATTGTGATTGTTATCGAATTCTGGGCGCAGAAAACCAACATGGCAAACAATTAGATAAAAAGACAGACAATATGTTTGTAAATATTAGCTGTATTTCTCACCGATGATGCTTCTTAGGAGGAGGTGGAGGTGGCACCGTGTCTCGACTGGAGGCTTTCTCAGTGTTGAGTTCGGTGGAGTTGACGAGAGGAGATGGGATTGAGACGACTCTGGTAAGCATGCTCTCGCTCACTCTGTTATCCTCCGCTGGGACACCAGTCTGTGTCTGACTGGTGCTTTTGTTGGTGTTGGTGCCTGGCGATGCACTGCCCTCACTCCATTCTTTGGACTCACAGCCCCAAACAGCAAGTCCATTGATGGAGTCGCCCGGCCTGCCACAAGAGCCGGCTCTCTGGGTTGTACCCTCCTCTGGCTCAGCCTCTTCTTCCACCTCATCAATACAACCCTCAAGACTCCTGGCACTGTGAGGCTTGAGTCTCCGCTCCAAGTGGGCATGAGCTGGGCCAGGGAGGTGGCTGTTCTCTTGGGAGGGAACGGGGGCCATACCTTTTGGAGGAAGAACCAAATGGAAGCTGAGCTCAGATAAAGGTAACAAGCAGAGACTGGAGGTACCAAGTCTTGGCGACCGGGTGTTGATCTTTGGGGGTACTGGGGGACTAGATTGAGGCTTTGGTTGGTTACAAGTAATAGGGGTCATTTCGGTGGTTTCAGGGACATTTGGCCAAGTGAACGCTGTGCTAGACACGTCTTTGGGTGCTGTGGGGCTAAAGTGGGTCCATTGGGTGCTTACGGCAGAATCCGGGCTGCTCAAGTAGAACGTCAGGTTGTTCTCCTCCGTATGAGCGGCAATGACCGTAATGGTTGCCCTTTGACTTTCGTTGATGTTGACCTCCAATTCGGACTCAGAGGACTGCTGTGTCTTCCTGTCTCCTTGTGTTCGCCGTTTCCTCTTGGTGCTCTCAGCATAGATCGGCTCACTTTCCTCATGTCTGTTTGGAGGAACGCTTGCAGAATCTGGGGAGTTTTGAGGGCTCGGGAGTCCCTTTAACGAATCAGTGCTGCTTGGATTAAAGCAAGAGTCTGACAGGTTTTCGTGAAAGTCTGGAGTCATTGTAGAAGATGGTGAGGTACTCTGTGTCTCATTAGAAGTTCTGTTAACCGTATTCCCTTGTGTGACTCCCAAAGGTGTTTGCCTTTCCTCTATAGATGACCTCAGAGGACTCATAACTCCATCATTGTTTCCTATTGACAGGGTTCTTTCAGTCATTTGGTGAAGACGTGAATCTCCATTTGCGTAAGTGCTCTTGATCGTTGGTGCCGGTGGTCTATAGGGGTCGCTGTTTCCATTGTCTCTCCAATTATGCGGGCCGCAGCCGTTTTCTTGACTCACAAATATATTGCTGATACTCATGCAGTCTTTGGATAATCCAGTGGGCGAACAAATGCTTGGGAGGAACTTGTCGGGATATTCCTTCTTTCCAGAAACACCGTTCTGTATTACTGTCCTGTTACATCCACTGCTATCGATGAACAAAGGAGCCAAATGCACAGCTTTCTTCAGTCCAACAGAGCTTTTCTGGTTCTCCTGAGATACAGAACCAATAATAGTTTAAGGAATAAGTCAAGGACTGGAATACATTTGCACATATTTGGATGTCAGAGTATGTGTGTCATTATAAACACCCGTTTTACATGTGAATCAATAAAACTGCCAATGCAAGATGTAAACAGACATGTATACATATGCCGACAGAATGCTGATAAAGTTGTTTACATGCAAAGCAAAGGTAAGTGAAGATCTATGCATGCCAAACAGGCTCTGCTTTAAAAAGGAATTGCATTGACCCAGAAATGCATTGATTTCATTGACAGTTATTCATCCGAGTACAAATAATGAATCTGTCATCTTATTTGAGGCCACAGATGCCAGTAAATTATTTCCAGCGTCTGTGTGTGTTTGCTTTATAATCAGTCAAGGAAATGATTCAATGCTCTCGGCTGTGATATAACTATCTGTGTTTAGACAGCCTAAATATGTGTCTGCATGGTGGTCTGTTATCTTGCATTTACAAATACATTCCATCTCCGCCCATGCTGTGGAGAATATGCCATGCCCTTCTTTGCCACACCTCAAGGCCTAATTTAAAATATCATTGATTTCAAGAGTTTACTGACCAAATTCCTGGTTAATTAACACACTGACACACTTAAAATCCAATTGTAGAAATGACTACAATTACCTCAGTGTTTCAAACAGGATTTTGCTTTTGCAATGGGGGGCACCAAGAGCCACCCTAACATTAGGCCTTACTCAAATGTTGTTTTTATCTTAGAGACACCCCCCCCCAAACATATACATATATTTTAGCCGTTCCTGAACAGCGCTGCAGCATGAGTTACCTGCTCCATGTTCATGTTGATGTCTGTAGTGATGTCTATGTTCATCATGGTGGGTCTGACAGCGATGGTGGGTTTACTATAGGGTGAGGGAGACGTCAACCCATCCTCATCTTCAGCATTCAGGCTGCTTTTGATGCTGCCCGCTGTGCCCGTCTGCGCATGCGCACTGCGAGGGTGAAAGCAGTTCTTACAGGAGCCGGGTTTCCACACGTGCTCTGCAAACTCACCACACGCAGACATTTTAACGCAGACCTGGACTTCCTGTTTGTCTGGACTCGACTGTAGCGTCACTGCTGTATGGAACCACACGTGAACGGCGGACAGTGTTTCATCATAGTGATCAGATCAGGAAAGAAGTAGCCTGTTAACCTAAAAGATAAATCACAAGAAAAAAGAAAGTTCACACGATTATGAAGAGAAACTGGTTTTTACGTTTGATATGAAACGAAACTGATATTTGGAAAATTACTCAAATGTTTTTGGCGGTTAAAACATGGATTATAGTGACCAATCTAAATGCATTTTATCATATATAAAGATTGCTAAATGAAAAAAATGACATTGATAATGGCTTGTTTGGACCAAATGCTCAAGTTTTTATTTCAAGCTTTGCAAAAACCTTGTAAGATTCTTATGAGTGCTCTACGGCCATGTATGTTTAAATTAGGTCTCACAGAACGTAATGTGCTCGCATAACAGACTTTTGTTGAGATTTTGATCGAGTTTTAATTGCAGTTTGATTGAAACTGCACCGGCTGATGCACACTCTGTCACGGGACGCTCATCCCTCGAGCGCACACGCTTAATGCTGCTAGATTATAACGTGATGACTCGAGACTTATTGAATCATAATATATGTGTCACTGTGCATTTCTTATCCTGAAGAAAATTGTCAATACGCAGCTTTATTAATAAGAGAGAGTTTGTTTTTTTGTGAGTTAAAGATGGATTGAAGTGAACAGATCTTGAATATAAGTATATTTTGTCTTTACTGCACTCGCAGAAGTATAACCACACTGTAAAAAAAAATCCTGTTAAATTTACGGTAAAAAACCGGCAGTGGGGTTGCCAGAAATTCACCGTAAAAAATATGGTAACCACGTTTCAGGCTTTACGGGATGTAATTTTGATGCCTGTATATTTTACGGTGCATTACCGTTGTTTATATTATTAAATGGTACATACACTTCTGAAACTGTAAAAATCTGCTTTTCACTTTATATAGTGTTGTTAATCCCTGTAGTAATTACAAAAGGCACATGATGACATGAAGTTCATCAATAGTGGCTCTTCCAGGAGTAATGATCACTAAACATGTAGAGACAGTGCTCAGTGTCACTCACACAAACACTAAACACCATCAGGGTAACACATGTGAAATTAAAATAATACAGTAAACATTAATAAACTACATCAAATATAACACAGAACACCCCAATGTACATAACTGATATTAAAAATAAGAAACATAACTATTCCCATAAAATATAATGTAATGGGTCACGCAGGGAATTCTGGTAACGCCCGATTATTGTTTTTTACCGTAATTTTAACAATAATTTACCGTAAAAAGTACATGTACTCTCTTGTTAAACATAATATACATTTTTACTGTTAATTATTTAGATTTTTTTTTTTTACCACATTTTACCGTAAAACTACATGTATTGTCTTTTTAATATTGTAAAAAAAAAATTACAGTATATTTTAAGGTAACTACCTGTTAACCAATTAACATTTTTTTACTGTAGCATTTTTACAGTCTTTTACTGTTAAAATGTAAAACAAATTACAGTACAAATGAAAAAATACACTTATATACAAAATACACTTATATTTAAGATACATTCTCTTAAAGCAAGTCTAAATATCTTATATGTTGCTTCTCAAGTAAATGTATCTTATTTTAAGGATTTTTAGACAATTTTAAATGGAAATCAAGACAAAAACACGATAACAATAGGATTATTTGCAGTGAATTTTTTTACTGAATTAATCTTAAAACGTATTTTCCCCTTTAATTCAGGGAATGTCATTTAGAGGTATTTTTAAAAGTCCCCTTTATTGTTAGTAAGCACGTTTAATACAACCTTAATACAACATGCTGAATAATCGGTTAAGAGCTAATGATTAATCGTTGCAATAATTGCCGAATAGTCGAATAATCGTTCTAATAATCGTTAGATTAGTTGATTATCAAAATAATAGTTGCAGGTCTGGGTGATAAGGCTAACAGAAATCTTGATATTTTTCAGCCTTTTGACAATATTCGACTATATTCGTCAATATTTGGCTATATGTTGTAGGGCTGCAAAATTATGGCAAAAAAATGATAACCGGCAATTATTTCTCTTTAAACTGTAATTGTGATTAATTTCGATTCTATTTTATCAGGTTCATACGTTTTAAAAATTGGCATTCCGAGCAATTTTGCAGTCGAGGATGCGAACACATAAAAAACGTGTAATCGATTACTTGAAAATGTTAGAAATTTCAAAGTTGAAGTTCAACTTTGAAGCTGTTTTTCTTATGAAAAAAAGCACTATGCATAAACAACATCTAGATTCAATAATGACAAAAAAACAACAAAAAAAAAAACATTGCACTCACACATAGAAACAAACATTCCAAGTCTTCTAAAGCAATACAATCACTTTAAATTATGACAGAATTTTCTTTTTGGGTGAACTATTCCTTTAATCACAGCACCAACTAGTGGCTGACCGATAAGGTTTTTTAATGGCCAATGCCGATATCTAGAGAGCAGGATGGCCAATATTAATGCCGATAAACAAAATAAAATTTAACAACAGCAAATCAGATGTACACAAAATTTCTAAGGTGGAACAAACACATCTTTTTTGCAATATTTACTCAAATTTGCATAAACAAAAAACCTTGAAAACAGAAAGTGTTGCCTATCCATTGACAAATCTATTGGTAGATTTATGAACTGATACCAAGATACCAAGAGAAAGTTAACACTTCTGTTAATCCACCAAGTGAACACTTATAGCAAAATGTCCAAATATTGGCCAATTAATCGGCCTGGCCAAAATATTGGTCTATCACTTGCGCCAACCAATGCATTGAGTTGTAACGGCTAGATTAAGGTGAGAAAAGCAATTTTGTTGCTGCCCATGGCAGGCAAAAGCACAAAAGAAAGTCTAATTGCAATATTTGAGTAGTGTTTTTAGTATCAAATATTTAAAGCTGAATGAGTACTCGATTAATCGATTTTTTATATTTTTTTCTCCCAATTTGGAATGCCCAATTCCCACTACTTAGTAGGTCCTCGTGGTGGCGCGGTTACTCACCTCAATCCGGGTGGCGGAGGACAAGTCTCAGTTGCCGCCTCTTCTGAGACCGTCAATCTGTGCATCTTATCATGTGACTCGTTGTGCATGACACCGCGGAGACTCACAGCATGTGGAGGCTCATGCTACTCTCCACGATCCACACACAACTTACCACACGCCCCATTGAGAGCGAGAACCACTAATCGCGACCACGAGGAGGTTACCCCATGTGACTCTACCCTCCCTAGCAACCGGGCCAATTCGGTTGCTTAGGAGACCTGGCTGGAGTCACTCAGCACACCGTGGATTCGAATTCACGACTCCAGGTGTGGTAATCAGCATCAATACTCACTGAGTTACCCAGACCCCCAATAATCGATTTCTTGTTCTAGTTCACGTTGGCCCTCTTAGAAGCATGAAAAACAAAAGGTATTCAAATTTTTACAATATTATACACAGAAATCGAGCAACAGATATGTTTGTTAGTGGTTAATGATCCAGTGCTGCAAAAAACTTTTTGTGTGCAACAGGAGAAGGCCTCAATGGAAGGCTATAATTGCCACTTTTCACAAACAGTTAATAATTGTGGCAGTTCATTGTAATCTTGATTATTTATTAGATAAATTGTTCAGTCCTAATATGTCGATTTGTATGCATTTTCTCTGAAATGGCTTCAAAAGGTAATTTTCTTTCAATCAGAGGAACCATCATTTCTTTTTTTTTTTCTCCCAATTTGGAATGCCCAATTCCCAATGCACTCTAAGTCCTTGTGGTGGTGTAGTGACTCGCCTCAATCCGGGTGGTGGAGGACGAATCTCAGTTGCCTCCGCGTCTGAGACCGTCAATCCGCACATCTTATCACATGGCTTGTTGAGCGCGTTACCGTGGAGACATAGCGCGTGTGGAGGCTTCACGCTATTCTCCGTGGCACCCACGCACAACTCACCACGCGCCCCACGAAAGCGAGAACCAAATTATAGCGACCACGAGGAGGTTACCCCATGTGACTCTACCCTCCCTAGCAACCGGGCCAATTTGGTTGCTTAGGAGACCCAGCTGGAGTCACTCAGCACACCCTGGGATTCGAACTAACGAACTCCAGGGGTGGTAGCCAGCGTATTTACCACTGACAAGCTAAAATTAAGTTATTGGAGTTATTAAAATTATATCAAGTTATTTAAGGATTGTAAAGCTAGTCATATGACAGTCTTTAGAAAACTAAATAGAAAAAATAATAAACATCACAAAGATATCATGAATATTTCATAACTAACCCAGCTCTATCCATAAGTCATATTTATTCTCTTTTATTTGGATAGTAATATATTAAGAATGTTTTACAGTCTTTAAAATCAAATAATCTTTGAATTTCTACTAAACAGGCTTAAAAAATGACTTACTGATTCAATGCATTTCCAGACCGATTGATCCTCAGTGTCAGTAAACTGTTCACCCCGTTAACAATCTCAAACGCCACTTTCCCAGGTTGCCAAAATTAGAGTCTTCTGTTCACTCCGAGTGACCCTAGAACACCCAGGTCTGGAGTTTCAGCTATAGAATGCTCCTGAAGGCCGGAGCGCCGGAACGTTCACTGAGGGGTTGGAATGTTTGGAATGTGGAGGGGCGACTGACACCAGGGTGAGTTTTCACACCGCAACAATGTCCACCCGTGTCTTCACAACCGGCGGTGAGAACACTCACACATGCAGCGGCCAAATTAGTTTTCTTTGAAGAGACTGCAGCAATGCAGTGACAGGTTTAAGACACAAATAAAAAAAAATACTCCCTCAGCCCAGAGTAATAATGGGGGTATATAAGAATATTGTCTTTACAGTAAAATGAATCTTTACCTGAGGCTGTGCGATCACACCCAACTCAATCATGCCACACCGATCTCAAATAGCTCACTTTTGGCCTGGCGCGCAATCAGCTGCTACAGGCTGCACAGGTTCACGTGTGCAGTGTTATTTGAAACAGGGTGCGTTACTTCCTGTTTTAACCAAACGTGTCTTTAAATACTTACAGCAAGTGCTGCTTTGAATAGATTCCTGTATCGGACTGAGTCATTGTGGAAAGAGGCAATTGCAAACACTGAGCTTGTGGTTTCAAAGCTTTCAATGCGCTCGAGCTGCGCTCCAACACCTGAGCTAGAAAACTGAGTTGAGCTCTTCATTAAGAGGGTCACATCTGCACAGCAAAGTTCATTAATCCTAAAAACGCTTCCCGGGCCTGGGTAGCTCAGCGAGTATTGACGCGGACTACCACCCCTGGAGTCGCGAATTCGAATCCAAGGTGTGCTGAATGACTCTAGCCAGGTCTCCTAATCAACCAAATTAGTGCTGCACCTAACGATTATTTTTTACCGATTAATCTAACGATTCTTTCACCGATTAGTCGATTAATCTAATGACTAATTTGCCGATTATTCTAGATTTTTTTATAATTATTACTTGATTAATATAACAATTAATTAACCCAAAATAAATATACAAAACTTGTCTCATTAATATTTCAATATTTTATTAAATCATCTTCTCTTAAACACAAACAAATGTACAAGAAACAAAGTGTGCACTGCAGGGCATTATTCTGCAACAAAAACAGTGTTACTATTAATGTAAACTTTAATACAGTGAAAAAGATACTCTATAAGCATAACATAAATATATACATATAAATAAACAAACATTTCCAACATTCTTTTGAATGTCCATGTACTAAAATAAAATATTTGATGCCTTGAGTGTACCTTCATTAACTATTACTATTATTTTGAATGGCCATGGAAAATGAAGCAATGTGATAATTTTACCTGGTTGCAAAAAGTAGTCCGTTAATTTACCTGATGAACTTTCACCTTTTGCTGACCCTTTATGCTTGGCAGAGCTAATGTGTGCTTCTAAATCACTTGCACCTTTATTAGCAACTGACACATAAGTGCCAGCTTTACATGTCATACATTCTGCTTCCCATGGATCTCGACCTGGACGAAAGCATGGGAATGTTTTTGCAAATCTTCTGTAAATTTGCACTTCCGTTTGGGCATTGTTTCCACTCCACTGTCATTTGCTGCTACTGTCAAGCAACTGTTTGATGCCGAACACAACAGCGCCTTGCGCGTTCGCGGAGAGATTGACAGGCAGGAATTTGGCCAATAGTTGCTGCAAGCCTCTTATAATCGACCAATTGGTGTGCGAGAAGGCGGGACTTACAAAGAGGTGTTAAAGCGATGCAAATATGCGCGCACACACAATTAAGTATTAGACCAGATGCACATCATAATGCAACTAAAGCCGAATCCCGGCCGGACGCTTTTTTAAGGTCCGAAAAAGAGGACATGTCCAGGAAAAAGGGGACGTATGGTCACCCTACGTTAGCAGCGGTGCAGAAATTACTTTTAACATGGGGGCGATGAGGAAACATTTAGAAAATCAATTTAAAGTGACTACAACTAACAGAAACACGTGTTGTAAGACTAATATGTCATGCTTGGGTGGGGACAAAAAGTAAACAGGACTTACGGTGCTGCCTTGCTGCCGTCTTGACAAAGCGCTCTGGGATGCTTTCGCTTCAAGTGTTCGTTCATGGCAGTTGTACTGCTGTGATAAGCCATTTCCAATTTGCATAGCTTACACAGCACCACATTGTTGAGTCTCTGGCTAAAATACTCCCACGCTTTAGATGAACGTAGGCAAGTTTTTTTTAGCTGCAGCTTGTTCTTCGGGGGAATCCATACTTAAATCAGGCGCTGCGACGCGCCAACGCATGTTATGCAAATCGACGTATTTCTGTAATCGATGACGTCGATTACGTCGATGAATAGTCCCAGCACTAAACCAAATTGGCCTGGTTGCTAGGGAGGGTAGAGTCACATGGGGTAACCTCCTCATGGTCGTGATTAGTGGTTCTCGTTCTCAATGGGGCGTGTGGTAAGTTGTGCGTTGATCATGGAGAGTAGGATGAGTCTCCACATGCTGTGAGTCTCCGCAGTGTCATGCACAACGAGTCACGTGATAAGATGCGCGGATTGACGGTCTCAGAAGTACCTACTAAGTAGTGGGAATTGGGGAGTCCAAATTGGGGAGAAATAGGGATAATAGTAAAAAAAAAAAAACAGACACCATCTGCTGTAATCCTGTGAAACCACTAAACAAAATGTGTTACAGTCATTAGCAGCTCACCTGATTTAAATATTTGCATGTACATTTTTTGCATCTTTTCAACTCACAAACAGAATTGCATGGATATTAGGCTAGATCTTATCTAGTCAAATCTCTGAAACTTTCAGCCAGAAGCAGAATACTTTACTCAAAAATGAAAATTCTGTCATCACTTACTCACCCTCATGTTGTTCCAAACAAGTGAACTTTAGTTTTTTCATGGAATGCACAATTAGAAATGTTTAAAGAATCTTTATGTAGCTCTTTCCATACAACGACGATTTATAGTGACCATGACTGTCAAACTCTGAACAGGACGAAAAAAAAAAAGCAGCATAAAAGTATATAAAATGGGGATGAGCATTTTCAAGTCATTTTGTAGTCGAGTACTCTAATAACTAATCGATTACTCATAGATACTTTTTTAAAAATGTGTTCATTCAGTGTTCAGAGATTTAACGCACATACACACAAACTGGCCTAATAAGCTACTCATTTTCTTGTACCGCTTCATATTTTATTTCTACTATAAAGCAGATCCTCGTTCGTTGGTTTGCATGACACCAACAAGAACCGAATATCAATAAAGCTCAGTAAGAATCAAAATATTACAAGTATTGCCACACTTGGCTTTGTTTGTAAGCACAGACGGCATCAAAATTCCTTCTCTCAACAACACACATCCACAGCGCCCCCAATGGATTCAATTGTAACTGTGAGATTTGGTGAGAGATTCACAGGGAAAGTACAGTGTAATTCAACGCCGCTCACGGCAGGCAAACACACAAAGTATAATCAATTTACGCTTTTCGTGTAGCGATTTTAAGTCAACTAGCAGATGCAGAACGAGTATTTGATTAGTCGATGACTCGTGCACATCCCTGCTATAAAAATTGTCAGTACATCTCATGCACTATATTCCAAGTCTTTTGAAGTCATAAAACAGGAGTCATGATGAACAGACCCAAATTTAAGTCAGTATTCGCTGAAAATCTTCCATGTGAAAATTTTCAGTGAATAACAACTTAAATTTTAAAGTGCTTCTCCCATAAAGCTGTCAAATTTGTTTTGTCCTTTTTGGAACTATGAACTGTTGCTGTATCAAAAAAATCTGTGTGAATATTTTTTTTAAAAACTGTGTGTTCCCCAGAAGAAAGAACGTCTTACAGGTTTGGAACCACATGAGGGTGAGTCAATGATTACAGAATTTTCATTTTATAGTTGAACGATCCCTTTCATCTTAAACTGCCCAAAAGCTTCATTCATAGTTCAATTAAATACATGTAGATAAGTGAAAAATCCTAGCCTGCAGGTTGTAGTGTCTGTCAGCAGCACAGTGTTTGCTCAGGGCAAGTCAAAAGCCAGGGGAATGTGGGTTGTGTCCCGCTGTTAGACTCACTGGCAACAAGTTTGATAAGTGAAAACTCAAAACAACACAAGAGACGTGCTGCTCTTTGTTCCTGCACTAGCTGAAGACACTTGAGCTCTTGTGAACAATGACTGTTTCTCCTTCAGATGTTCTGCAGGGGGTGCGTGATGCTCCACTAACCTTCTGATCATGTTTGAGGGGTTTAAACTCATCTAAAACTCTTCAGCATTAAGCCATCTGAACACAAACAATCCTGCTTTTGACTTCCTGTTCTCTACCTGTCACCTAATCAGCACGCCCAGACAGAATCAGCAGACTTTTTCGCATTTTACATGATGCATGTACTGTATATGATACAACACTACAAATTCCTACGATGCATAGGGGCTATCCACATCATGGAAAAAATAAAAATAACCAAAGGAACAAAAATCCCTTTTAAATTCTGTATTATAGTGGTATAACTGGTATAACAGCAATCCAAACCGCTAGAGGGCGCCGCTTGCTCACACAGTACTGACTGAAGTGTTGAATGCAGACTATTGCTATCCGAAATCATTCACTCATTCACTATTTCCTCTATAGTGAATGGCAGTGAGTGCACTATATCTCAACAGTGAGTGAACTAAATGAGCGAGTGAATTCAGATGCTGACGTATACACCGAGCATCGGAGCTCTGGGGCTGTCGCAGAAACAACGTCACATATAAACTTTTAAAATACTTCAGCCTTACTTGTTATTCTTATTAAATAATATATTAATACAATAAATCTTCATCCTGTTTGTCATCTTTTATATATTTTTATATATAAACACATTTTATCAAATGTACATTATTGTATTTATTTGTTATATTTTAGTATCTTTAAACTCCAATACATGCAGGGTAGCGTTTCTGGGGTTGCATCGAATGTACACTCGAAATCAGATTGCATTGTGGGTAAGAATGAGTGAACAAATGTAGGGAACGAGATGTAGGGAATGAATTCGAACACTACTACAAAATGGCCAACACCCAAAATAGTGCACTACATAATGGATAGGGGGCGATTTCGGACACAGCTAAAATATTAAAACGCAGCCTTTAAGGTTTAGTAATCGCGCAAGGCTGTATTGCGATTTCAATATTAATTCAATCATGCAGCATTAATGGATATCATCCTGATGTCTCAGAAGTCAAAGTCTGCTGGTTTCAAAGCATTTTGCAAACCAACCACTGGGTGGCACCATTGATGATTCCAATTGCCTGTTTTCTATTTCTGGTCTCGAGATGCCAATTAAAAACTGCTAGGAGCGATCCAGAGAAGAACAACAACCATTTAAATGTTACTTGGAGTTAAAATTAATTTCAGAATCGACTTGTGCCGTTATTGGCTGTCATAACAGCTCAGAATAATTAACGATATCAACGTAACTAACCTCGGACCATCGCGACGTCATCTGCACACTCTGCACTGTCTATAAAAAAATGGTCATCTCAACTCGACAATTTTTACAAATGTAATATCTTAAACATCACATTACCCGCTAAGAATATATGCCGATGCGAATGAAAACACCGGAGACCGGAAATTGAAAAAAGACGAATCTTCCTCGTTCAGGAAAAAGGTGGAAAGGACAGTGCCGCTTTCACAACTGTCACGTCCGTTTATGCTGGTTTTTCCACATTAACATAAGAACGAGGAAGAATACAAATTTAATTTTACATGTTCTTAGGAGTGCCAACTCTTCTACATATTGTGGCTATTATTATTTCTGGATTGTGCATTTGAATTCACAGAGTTTTTACAAAGTGTGTTACTAATTGATTATAAATAAACCATCAAGAGTTTTACATATCAGCGTTTTCATTTTTATTACCGATATGCCGATGGTTTGTTCGATAATTGGCCGATGCATTGGTGCATTCATAATTCCATACGTCCTAAATCAAACCATGTAGGTTAAATATAGTCTAAAAAAAAATACATAAATGAGGTAACTACAACTGTTGTGTTTTAAAAATGTGAATTTTACATTTGTGCAACAGAAGCGCCTATTATGTAGTAACAAGTTTAACAAAAAGTGAAGAAGACATTCTGAAAGTTTCATTGTTTGAGGGAGATCCGTTTTAATATCTTATTAAAGTAGTGCCATTTTGGGGGGAAACTACGGTAATAAAAAATTAACTGTTATTAAAAAAAGGTGCGTCTGAATAGTACATTAACATCTTGTTTACACTGAACGCAAAGCAACAAAATTTAGAAAGCTCCGTTATTATTAACGAAATTGCCGCAGTATAGACCGGGACACCGGGTGTCAGTCCGTGTGAAACCTCGGTAACAGCCCGATTTAGACAGTTTTAATGTTTATAACGTACCGCCGCATATTAAATCACATTATAACGCGCGTTAATGGGCGTGAGGCACGTGAATAGCGTTCACGTTTGAATCATGAATGTATCACACGAACTGCTAAATAATCTCACTAATACTGAACACACGATACCTCACATCCGCTTGAACTTCAACAGAGAAATCTACATGTACATCGATTCGGTTTAGGCTCCGTTCGCATCTGAAAGCGGATTCACGTTTAATATTTATATGTCACAAGATCCACGCGTGACAGATCCCCGTCAAACCCACCTGTAGTAAAATCAGCAGTAGTGACTGAGAGTCGATTGAGCTCCTATATTCCCACAGAATAGCGAGAGACACGCGTGTTTGTGTTCATTCCACAGTGGACAGCAGCGCTGCGTGACCGCGAGCAGAATGAAACACAACGTGCCGCACAGCAGCCGAAACTCCTGCAGCGGAGGAGGAGCCACACACACACAAACACATGTACACACACTCACACACAAACACATGCACACACACTCACACAAACACATACACATATACACACACTCACACACATTCACACACACACTCACACACAAACACATGTACACACACAAACACAGACACACTCACACATTCACACACACAGACACACTCACACACTCACACACAGACACACTCACACACTCACACACATTCACACACACACTCACACACAAACACATGTAAACTCACACACATACACATATACACACACAAACACAGACACACTCACACATTCACACACACACACGTACACACATGTGTTTGTCTGTCGTTCTGTCCGTCCAGTCTGTCTGTCTGCCTGTCTATCATTTTTCTGTCTGTGTCTCTGTCTGTCTGCCTATCTATCTTTCTGTCTGTCTATCTGTCATTATTTCTTTCTTTCTGTCTGCCTGTCTATCTGTCTGTCTGTATGTCTGTCTGTCTATTATTCTTTCTGTCTGTCTGTCTATCTTTCTGTCTGCCTGTCTATCTGTCTGTCTGTCTGTCTATTATTCTTTCTGTCTGTCTGTCTGTCATTTTTTCTTTCTGTCTGTCTGTCTATTATTCTTTCTGTCTGTCTGTCAGTCTGTCATTATTTCTTTCTTTCTGTCTGCCTGTCTGTCTGTCTATTATTCTTTCTGTCTGTCTGTCTGTCTGTCTATGTTTATGCAGTGTTTTATTGATGGAGAGGTTGTGTAAAACGACAGCAGACTTCAAGCTGAACTCGTCTGTATTGAATTAGGCGGTGAGTTAGTGAAGGATCTAAATGGCACAGATTGATTGGAAACACATTAGCGTTTACAGCAGTCACTGTAATCAATAAAATGATCAATCAGCTTGGAAAGTTGAATCTAATCACCACATTCACATTCAATGTCAACATCACGAACAACCTGCAGTTTGAGAGTGAACCTGGAAATTTACTAGAAATTCCCTTCGTTCCCTCTCCATGGTCACGGAAGTGCAAGGAGGGAGAACTTGCCGTGGCATGTACACATTATTTTCTTTCTTTTTCTTTCTTTCTTTCTTTTTTTTTTTTTTTTGCAAAATGCTCCTTTTGTACAATGATGGTAGAAACATTAAAAGATTTCTCATATGAAAGAAAAATCACAAAAGAGATTTCTTTAATGTCTAAATAGTTACTCCTAGACAACAATGAGATTAAATGGAGATCAAATGAAGATTTTGCTGAAGTCTCTGTAGATTCAGCTTCTCAGATGTTTCTCTTGAGAAAAAGACTCCAACAATCTCACACATGTCTCCTCCAGAGTGTCAGAACAGAAGAGATCTCAAACTGTACTCAGATTCGCCAAGAGACCAAAGTCAGCACTCAAAAGTCAGAGATCTCAATATGACCTCCAACATTTCTCAGCAAAATATTCCACGGTCAAATGATCTCAATACTCTTACTGTACGACAACAACTGACTCATTTGGGTCTGTTTTATCATTGTTACTTCAATGAAACATCACTGAAAAGACTCCTGAGCAATGAAAGAGCAATAACATTTGCTTCTTAAAAAAGGGACATTAATCGTAAAAAGACAATTTCTATAAGTAAGTTTTGGAGATTTTTTCTTAATGGTCATGTGTTGAATCCTGCTGCTTGTCATCAGATTTCTTTCTCAGAAGTGTTCTTGTGACCTTTGCTCTGAACTGTGACCTTTGGGTTAATAATTCAGAAAGCCTCTCCTCTCACTGCCATCTGAAGCTGACGGATGAGAGATCATGTCTACAGCAGCACACAGTCACATCCAGAAATATGCAAGACTTTAACACAATCAACAATGTGTCTGTCTGTTTACGACACTCATCAGATCTCAAGCTGCCTTCAAAAACTCTACATTCTGATTGGATGAGGCGCTTTTGACTGTAAAGGCCAAAACATATTCTACACAAGTACGTGAACGCAGAGGCTTCAAGCGACGCAAGCTCGATTTCGTGTGTTGTTGGGTTCCAAATTGTGTCAGTCCGCAATTCATATCATAAGTGCGTGCTGCATTCTCAACGTTGCCACAAGGGGTGCTATAGAGAGATTAGTGTAAACTGTCTTCTTCTATGGTGAGTTTTCTCGGTCATGGCGGAGCGACAATAATAACACATCCAGTTTAATGGCACAGACATTTGAAGGGAACTCTATCGCCCCCTTGAGGACTGAGGTTTCTTACCGCCACATTAACACAAGCACGTTAAGCATGTTCAACTGGACCGAGCGTTGGCCAAGCTTGTGCATCTGTGTGCATGTTTTTATATTATGTTTGCAGCCTAATACTTATTACTGTAGTGCTAGTTAATTCAAGTATTAATTGAACACCGGTGTCTTAATCATATTGCTGTTGCACCTAATTTATAAAAAGCCTTTTTTTTTTATATATCCTTTAAAATAGAAACAGTGTTAATCTCACCAATGAAAGTTCGTTGAATAAGTGTTTTGTTATTTATTTAATTGACAATAACGACCATATCAAAATAATGCATCATGACGATAATTAAACTCAAATGCATTACTGAGCTATATCCACAACATCGATATAAAATGAATATTTGGTTTAAGTTTCAGCTGTTACATTTTGACGTTTTTTTTTTTTTTTTTGTCATTTTGCACATTATTAAATATAACGTTATTTTCGTTGACTTAAAAATATATGTCATTTTAGTTGGAGTGAAATTGAGGAAATATTGACTAAATTTGAAGGACATGTATTTGTCAAAAAACTAAAATTAAGACTAAAACAAGAAACGGTGTTAACAAATTTAACATGGAATATCAATAAAGTGATCAAAGCAATTTTACGACTTTGTAGTGCATGCATTTGTAATGGTAGCCAGCTGGTAGGAAGCTGTGTAGTGTATAAACCTCACTCTCCTGGCTCAAGAGGCGCACTAGCGACTGACGCTAGAGGCTGAAGCCTTCAGCCTCCTTGTTGCGCGCACGCCTCCCACTCCGGAGACGCTGGTTTGAATTCCGTTCGGAGCGGGTCGAGCAGGACCGGTTACACATTCCATAAATACGATCATCTCTTCCGTGTATTTCTGAGGTTTTTTGGTCCAAACCAGCCAGAACATTTCTGTGAATGTTTGGCTTCTATTTCTGCAGCATTGCACAAGGTAGCCCCGCCCACAGAAAAATCTAATTGGTCAACATATCTGTATATTTAACATCAAATATGTTGAAAGTGGCTGTATGACATTGCGTCACATTTTCACTTTCAGTGTGGACAGACAAATTAGCTGTCGCTGTAAGCTTGTTGTATCGCACATAGTTAGGACATGATCAGGGCCGTAGCTAGTGGGGTGAAAGGTGGTAATGATTCTAGGGGCTCAAAGGTCCAGGGGGGCGCACGACAAATTCAAAACTGTATTATTTTGATAGGTAAGGGGCCCAGAGCAATATATAGTCAGGGGGCCCAGAATTACTTGCTGCGGCCCTGGACATGATGTTACGTACTGCTAAAATAAAAAGTACATGTTCCCATGGATTGTGACTTAGTGTTTTGACAGTGCAGGAAACTGCACAATAACAGCAAGAAGGCATTTGCTGCAACACGCTTGACACAATAATCCTCATGAAAGAGCTGTTTATCTCTCAGGTGCCTGTTAAGACCTGTTTCAAACACAACACTGTCTTCTTTTCCTCTCCAAACACATTCAAACAACAGTCGCTGCATTAAGAGACATGCTCTACATTTGTCCCTGCACTTCCTCGTAGGTGTGTGTATGTGTTGGACTTTTGACCCTTTAGCGTGTGAAACAGCTGTATGTGTTTTACCTGCTGTGGGAACATGCGGAGAGGCCTTGAGAGTTAAAAGTCACTTGTTTGATGAAATATTTGCTTGTAATCTGTCAGATGGGAGAGCGGGAAATGCCGGAGGTTTTCTTCTTAATGCGACATGAAGTGTGTGTATTAGACAGAATACAGTGTCACTGTGATTATTATGGTGTGCATGAGAGCCACTCTGACCATATGGACATTGTATGGAGAGATGCTGCTGTTGCTGCGATGATGAATACGAGCAGCTGACACTGATAACTGACTGCTGCAGTTGATTTGAAAAAGGAAACATTTGCCAATTTTGATCAAATGGCAGAGAGAGAGAGACTGTACTAAAAAAATTATAAAAGTGAATCTCATGAAAACATGTCCTGAGCATATTTCACCACAAAATAAAAAAGCAATTATATACTGCATAGAGTTATTGTGCAATTATTTTTTGCAAGATAAATTAATCACATTTTTAAGAAAATGTCATTATTTTATGACAATTAAGCACATTCTCCCCAAACCTCTCAGAAGCGTAATGTGTCTGCAAAACAAAAACTTCCTCTGTGAAGACTGCTTTAGAAAGCAACTTAAAATTGAAGTAATTAGTAATTTGTAGTTAATTACTTTTTCTGAGTAACTAATCCAACACTGTATACACAAATACTGATCTCACAGTGAAATTGGAAACAGCAGTTTGACTTTTCTTTAGCTAAAATCGGTTTGTTTACCAAAATGCGAAACACTGCCCCCAGTGGCCAAAGCAATAAGAGTTGTTGGGCGTATGGGGACGTGTGAGCTCCATTTTCCGGGTGAAATGTCCACAGAGGGGCGCCAAAAGCGAGTTGTGAAGCGAGTTGTTTTCAGCTGTACAGGCTGTAATATGGTGAAGAGGAATGCACATTTTATAAACTGAACTCTAAAACCTAAATCTAAACCATCAGTGGAGTAAAAATGTAACATTAAAGGGAAAAATGTAACCGCTGAATTGTGCTCGTCACTGATTATGCAAATGCAATTTCTTCTTAGTTTCAGTCATTAAAACTCATTATTTAACCACTCCACAGATTTCAAGTCGTTTAAGACATCTACTTTGTGCATGACACAAGTAATTTTTCCAACAGTTGTTTACGGACTTTTCACTTTTAATTGACTATATCACAATTCCAGTGGGTCAGAAGTTTACATACACTAAGTTAACTGTGCCTTTAAGTAGCCTGGAAAATTCCAGAAAATTATGTCAAGCCTAATGTGGCTTCTGATAGGCTAATTGGCTAATTGGAGTCAATTGGAGGTGTACCTGTGGATGTATTTTAAGGCCTACCTTCAAACTCAGTGCCTCTTTGCTTGACATCATGGGAAAATCAAAAGAAATCAGCCAAGACCTCAGAAAAAAAATTGTGGACCTCCACAATCTGGTTCATCCTTGGGAGCAATTTCCAAATGCCTGAAGGTACGACATTCATCTGTACAAACAATAGTACGCAAGTATAAACACCATGGGACCACACAGCCATCATACCGCTCAGGAAGGAGACGCATTCTGTCTCCTAGAGATGAACGTAGTTTGGTGCGAAAAGTGCAAATCAATCCCAGAACAACAGCAAAGGACCTTGTGAAGATGCTGGAGGAAACAGGTAGACAAGTATCTATATCCACAGCAAAACGAATCCTATATCAACATAACCTGAAAGGCTGCTCAGCAAGGAAGAAGCCACTGCTCCAAAACCGCCATAAAAAAGCCAGACTACAGTTTGCAAGTGCACATGGGGACAAAGATCTTACTTTTTGAAGAACTGTCCTCTGGTCTGATGAAACAAAAATTGAACTGTTTGGCCATAATGACCATCGTTATGTTTGGAGGAAAAAGGGTGAGGCTTGCAAGCCGTAGAACATCATCCCAACCGTGAAGCATGGGGGTGGCAGCATCATGTTGTGGGGGTGCTTTGCTGCAGGAGGGACTGGTGCACTTCACAAAATAGATGGCATCATGAGGAAGGAAAATTATGTGGATATATTGAAGCAACATCTCAAGACATCAGACAGGAAGTTAAAGCTCGGTCGCAAATGGGTCTTCCAAATGGACAATGACCCCAAACATACCTCCAAAGTTGTGGCAAAATGGCTTAAGGACAACAAAGTCAAGGTATTGGAGTGTCCATCACAAAGCCCTGACCTCAATCCGATAGAAAATTTGTGGGCAGAAAAAGCGTGTGCAATCAAGGAGGCCTATAAACCTGACTCAGTTACACCAGTTCTGTCTGGAGGAATGAGTCAAAATTGTATTTTAAGGCCTACCTTCAAACTCAGTGCCTCTTTGCTTGACATCATGGGGAAATCAAAAGAAATCAGACAAGACCTCAGAAAAAAATTGTACAAACAATAGTATGCAAGTATAAACACCATAGGACCATGCAGCCATCATACCGCTCAGGAAGGAGACGCATTCTGTCTCCTAGAAATGAACGTAGTTTGGTGCAAAAAGTACAAATCAATCCCAGAACAACAGCAAAGGCTACCCAAAACATTTGACCCAAGTTAAACAATTTAAAGGCAATGCTACCAAATGTATGTAAACTTCTGACCCACTGGGAATGTTATATACATATATAAATGAAATATATATATATATATATATATATAACAATATAATTTTTGGGGGCCCCGAAATTGTAACCTCACCCATGATTGTCATAAAATTAATGTCACAATGCATAAAATCTTAATGGTCCTATAAATCAGCTTTGAACAAAATTGAACTCATATTTTCTTCCTTTTGATTTACAGGTTGAAATATGACCTGAATGTGTTTTTGACAGGTTTTGTGAGATTCACCCATACAACCCTCTGCTACAGCTGTCTGTCTATTTCTCTCTTGAAGGGTGTCAATAATTAAACGCTCATGCAGTGCTGGAGTGAGACAGAATCTAATACACAGAAACACACACACACACACACACACACACACTGCTATGTTTACAATCCAGGGTGTGTGGAGTTTGGAATGCAGAGCAGAAAAGTGAAGAACCACACACACACACACACACACACACACACACACACAGATACACACATACACACACAGATACACATACACACACAGATACACACATACACACACAGAGATACACACACACACATTACAACATTACCCTTCATACTACATGCTATAGCACGCTCTCTCTCTCTCTCTCGCTCTCTTTCTCTCTCTCCTGGCATGTTGATTACATTGTATGAAATAATGTCCATTCACTGGATGTTTGGACGGATTATAACAGCGATTTACTGCAGAAAAAGATCAACATGTTCCCTGTTACCACATCTCACAGTTATGCACATTTCAGTGTGTCAACATCAGGGGCGTGGTTATGGATTCTGGGGCCCCAAACAGCCATCCAGCTGGGGGCCTCCTTTTGACATGCAGCCGGGGAAAATTTCATACAAATTATTTTAAATCATAATTTTAAAATAATTTCTAACAGTCATTGTAGCCAAGTACATTCAAAACACACATCGTTTCAAAGCAGCTTTACAGGAAATCATGCATTAACAGAAAATGAAACTGTAATATCTATAAAGTCTTACAGTCATCATTGTGTAGTTTGATTAAATATGACCGAAAATTGTGTTTAAAAATAAGTAATTAAATAATAATTGTATTTAGACCCCCAGTGAGCAAGCTGAAGGTGACAAGGAACACAAAACTCCATAAGATGTTGATTAATGGAGAAATATAACCTTGAGAGAAACCAGACTCACTGTGGGGGCCAGTTCCCCTCTGAATAACATCATGAATATAATGACAATATTACTTATGTATAGTGCAGGTCATGGTTTAAGATTATTAAACTAAGTAAGTGTTAAGGGTCAGTGTTTAAACAAAGATTTTGTATGAACTGTAAGATTAATGACTGATGTCTTTGAAGTTCATCCTGGATTAACTGAAGAAGTTCACATTGATGCATTGTGCTTTGTTAGTTGTCTGATGAAGGGTTTTGTTGGCAATTAAATGATAGTCTATGTATTACATTATAAGAGTGTAGTCCATCAATAGACCGAGGTGATGCAGGCAGAGATCAGTGAGGAGCATTGCAGTTCAACCAGCCGGTAATTTCGGTGAGGTTCGGTGAGGTCCATCCTAAATCCAAGGTTCAGGCAGTGGCATATGAAGTATCCCATGTCTTACAGTTGGAGTTGGCATCAGTTCATCCTCTGAAGTCCATCGTAATACACTAAAGTGATGTCTGGCTGGCACCAGCTGCAGTTAGTCGTCATCACTCAGAGACATGTAGCAGTGGAGTCTGACACCAAACAGGAATGGAGCTGGATCCGGCTGGTTCTGGTGACCTCTGTATATGAATCTTGAGGTTGAGACAGGGAAACAAATAGAATAATATTAGCGTAGATGCCATTCAATTTTAGGCAGAGTTGTAGATCGTGATCAATGTTTCTGGTTTCTGGTTCCAGCAGACCTAACTAAAGCAGTGTAATTGTGAGTTGATGGCATAAATTCGGTGTTTGTCTGGATAAATAGATGAGTCTTTAGTCTAGACTTAAACTGAGTGAGTGTGTCTGCATCCCGAACAGTGTTAGGGAGACTATTCCATAGTTTAGGAGCCAAATATGAAAAGGATCTACCTCCTTTTGTGGATTTTGATATTCTAGGAACTATTAACAGGTCAGAATTTTGTGATCATAATGAACGTGATGGAATACAGCGTGTCAGAAGGTCACTTAAGTACTGTGGAGCTAGACCATTCAAAGCTTTGTATGTAGTTTACAGAATTTTAAAATTAGTTCGAAATGTAACAGGTAGCCAATGTAACGATGATAAAATCGGGCTAATATGATCATATTTACTTGGTTCTAGTCAGCACTCTGGCTGCTGCATTTTGTTATGTCATTACAAAACATTTGCAAAAAACATATATTTTGGACCCAGATGAATATTATTTATTTTTTATCCAGTCAAGTTTATTATTATAATATGATACTAAAATATTATTATTATTGAGAGGATTTGTTTATACATTAGTAATATATTTCTGTCGTTTTTATTTTACCTTCACCTGGAGATTTTATTTTGAGAGAATGATAATGAACTCCAGTGTAAAACTTTGTTTGTTTGTCACCTGCTACAATTCTGTGATACTGTGTCGTGTTTTTAGATTTGTATAATAACTTTAAGCAGCACCAAACGTTTGGAATTGTGCGAATGGGTGCACCTGTACCAATTTGCCTTCACAATGCACAGAACCGCTCCGAGACGGCTGTGAACAGCGGATCTGCACATGAACACAGAACAACGCATCACTTGTCATGCATTGAGCATTTTGCTCAGCTTTTTATTGTTTTTCTTAAAACAAAAGAAAGAAATGTGCAAAACAAATCATCAGATAATTGTAGTTAGTGTTGCACTGCTGTTGCATTATTGTGTGACGTGCATAAATCCATCTAGTGTTGAGATCAATAAAAGATATCATGACATCAGCTGCTCTGAACACATCTGTCCATTAACACTCTTCATGTATGAGTGAACACACACACACACACTCACACACACACACACACACACACACTCACACACGCGCGCGCACACACACACACACACACACACACACACACTACACACACACACACACACACACACACACACACACACACACACACACACACCATCTGTTATGACCATCAGTGCGTCTCAAATGCCTCACATGTACAGAAGTAATGCTTTTAATGCTTTTACCATAGTGGCACAGGGCAGCAGGGGGCTTTTAATTCAGTCTGACCCCAGGAGGGCCATTCACTGGGGTAAAAAACATTCTCCACACAACCAAAAGCATTTCCATCGTCATTTCATTTTGATCCACACATTTCAAATTTCAGATTGAAAATTGACTTTATGGCCAAGTGTTCTGAAATAAATTTCACATTTTAATATGTGAGAACAACATGTTTGTTTAAACTTGCCACTTACAATTTGTCATGACAGAATTATTCAGAAATGTTGAAATGAGTTGACAGTATAAGATGTAGCGTCACCAGAATCAAAAACACAACAAAACTTCAACATGATGTTGAACACTGTCCTTCCAAACACATCGGACAGATATAATCTCTACAAGAATCTCTCCAAACATGTCAGCTCATTTCACAGAATCACATGTTACTGCAGAACATAAAGAGAGACGTGTTTCACACCAGCTGTATGTTTTACAGAGACTTTTATTTGAATTCATGTGTTTAGTCTGAGAAACAGACAGTAACAGTATCTGAGACACTCACATGTCACAATCAGTAAAGATGATAGAAAGTAACATTTCTATCACCTCAGTTTAATGTGTTCAACATATTCATGCAACAATGTAACAAGTGGAGTTCCATTTAAAAAAGTCACAGAATTCAGTTAGATACAAAAATAAAGCATATTTATATAGTCTCTCTCTTTCTCTCTCTCTCTCTCTCTCTCTCTCTCTCTCTCTCTCTGTGTGTGTGTGTTGGAATGTGGAATATTTGTTCTGTCAGTTTAAGAGTTCCATACCTGCAGGGCAGGCAAAAAGAACACACACACACACACACACACACACACACACACACACACACACACACACACACACACACACACACATCAAACACACAGACACACACACACACACACCACACACACACATCAAACACACAGACACACACACACACACACACACACACACACACACACACATCAAACACACAGACACACAGACACACACACACACACACACACACACACACACACCACACACACACATCAAACACACAGACACACACACATACACACACACACACACACACACACACACACACACACACATCAAAACACACAGACACACACACACACACACACACACATCAAACACACAGACACACACACATCAAACACACAGACACACACACAGACACACACACAGACACACACACACACACACATCAAACACACAGACACACACACAGACACACACACAGACACACACACATCAAACACACAGACACACACAACACACACACATACACACATTCCCTCGAGAGAGAGAGAGGTTTTAGTGAGGGTGGTGAAGTAGGTAATTATTCTGTAATCCACAGTAACACTCATTAAGAACTCATTTGCATTGATGCCATGCGTCCATAATTACATTTTCACAATCTGATTCTGTGTCGTTTTGATGTTATTATCGCTCTTTGCGTGATGGATTTTGTTTCATTTTTTTTCCCTTCGTCTATAGTTTAATATGATGATTTGAAATTCATGACTGATGCTTTGATGTTTCCGGTGCCGTGATTTATGTGTGTAAAACATCACTACTCTCATCATCTATAAACAGGGTTGGGGAGTAACGGATTACATGTAACAGGATTACATATTTAAAATACAAAATATTAGTAACTGTATTCCACTACAGTTACAATTTAAATCATTGGTAATTTAGAATACAGTTACATTCAAAAAGTATTTTGATTACTGAAGAGATTACTTTGCATTTTATTGTCATTTGTTTCATTTAATATTTAGTCCTTTCAGATGGAAAACATTTATCCATATAAATGATGCGATCTAAAGTGTATTTGAACAGCGGTGAAACACTTTCTTATGATGTGTTACATTCATACAAGCAGACAGAGCAGTAAGATTGAAGTACGTCTGGAGCAGAAGAAATAGAAATAAACCTTGTGTAAACTGTCAGCTTTACGCTAAGATAAAATGCTATTTCTAGCCATTTTACATGCACATGTTACCAGACATGAACATATTTTTTTATCAAGAAATTTCACGTTGGATCATAATTTCTTTATTCTAATAAGATCTTTGATATTAGGGCAAAAATCTTATTTTTGATAATAATTTTTGTATTGTTTTCCTGTAAAAATATCTACAAATCCTTAAAACAAGATCAGTTTGATTGATCTTGTTTTAGAAACAACATTACATTTCTGTTTTTCAGAGAATGTATTTTTAACGTGTATTTTGTCTTACTGTACTGGCAGAGTTTTTATAGTCAAAACAAGTAAAAAAATCTACCAGTGCTGAAGAAGTAATCCAAAGTATTTAGATTACATTACTGGCCTTGAGTAATCTAACGGAATACATTACAAATTACATTTTACAGCATGTATTCTGTAATCTGTAGTGGAATACATTTCAAAAGTAACCCTCACAACCCTGCACACACCACACACTCACACACACACAAACACACATGCACACACGCTCACACACACACACACACACACACACACACACGCACGCACGCTCACACACACACACTCACACACACATAAACACACACACACACACACACTCACACTCACACTCACACTCACATAAACACACACACACACACACACACACACACACTCACACACACACACAAACATGCACGCATACACACACACACACACACACACACACACTCACACTCACACTCACATAAACACACACACACACACACACTCACACACACACACAAACATGCACGCATGCTCACACACACACACACACACACAAACACAGACACACACACACACACACACACATGTTGGTTTATCTATCATTATGAGGACTCTCCATAGACATAATGATTTTTATACTGTACAAACTATAGATTCTATCCCCTAACCCTAACCCTACCCCTAAACCTAACCCTCACAAAAAACTTTCTGCATTTTTACATTTTCAATAAAACATCATTTAGTATGTTATTTCCCTTGTGAGGTCCACCCAAAGATCCTCACAACCAGAAATGTCCTCACAGAACAGGTGAACACACACACACACACACATACACACACATATACACACACACATACACACACACACTCACACACACACACACAAACATACACACACACACACACACACATTTCATGTTTATCATTAGGTCTGGTAAAAATATTGCCTTTCCAATTATTCACAATCTTTATTTGAAAGATTTCAAGTTTCTTTCGGTTTTGTTTGTGTTTATTATTTGAAACTGAACTGCATAGTTTGGGCCCTGTAGTTAATTTTTAAAAGTAATATTTTCATAATGCACCAAGTTAGAAGGTTTCTTTTATATGGACCGAAAATGGACATTATTACTGAAATATACCCAAATGAATCAGAATCGAATCAAATTGACTGAATCATGAGCTTGTGAATCAGAATCAATAGCTAGTTAAACCTAAAACAGCTTGACAATCGTGGTCACCGTGAACTGTTGTATGGAAAAGAGCTGCATAAAGAATCTTCAATAATTCCTTCTTTGTGTTCAACAGGATAAAATATGGAAGTATATTAATGACAAAAAGCACACTGAATTGCACCCATTGAAAAATAAAGTGCCTGCATTTTTGGGTGGCTGCAATTTATAATTGTTGTATATTTAAAATGTGAATATTTTATTATTAATAATATTATAATATTAAAGATTCAATAACAAATATTCACCGTCCAAAGTTCAGTTCCATAATATTCCATCTTTATTATTTGACAGGTAATATTCAATCCATTAAATATTTTAGGTGAATTTGTAAAGCGAATTATAAAGGACCAAATATTACCTGTAAATATAATAAAGATGAAATTAAAAAAAAAAAAAACGGAATATTTTAGAAATGATGAATATTTATTATTGAATTTATAATGATGCAAAATGTTTTGTATTGAAATATTCACAGATTAAATATAAACACATGTTAAATTGCAGCTCAAAACAAATGCAAGCACTGTTAATGCAATGTGCTTATTTTTCAATTAATTCAGCATGCTTTTTTGTATCTAAGACATTTGTTATTAATACACTTGTATAAAAATATAACAGCACACAGGTTTGGAACAACACGAGAGTGAGTAAATGATGACAGAATTGTCAAGTGAACTGCTTGAAACAAACACCTTCTCCACTTCTAATGACTCAAATGCTGTTTTTCTCAAAACCAATTTCCACTTGTTCTCGTCTGCTGCTTTTGTTCTGGTCAAGGATGCCTTTCACTATCGTCACGTTTCAGAATGCAAAGACAGGAAGGAGAAATGGCCACATAGAACAATGAGAAGCCACTTCCTGTCTTCCATCTGCAACTTCCTGATTAAGGAACGCACACCAAAGACAAAGATCTGTGTGCTGATAACTGACCCGTACGGAAAACAACTCGGCAAATCACACTGAAAGAGAGTGACAGACTCAGATAGAGGTCATGAAATGAGACACAGTTTTTCCTACATTCCCTCTATGAGATGAAACACTTCTTCATGTAATTCTTCATGCTGACTATCACACCTGGAGTCATGAGTTCGAATCCAGGGCGTGCTGAGTGATTCCAGTCAGGTCTCCTAAGCAACCAAATTGACCCGGTTGCCTGGGAGGGTAGAGTCACATGGGGTAACCTCCTCGTGGTCGTGATTAGTGGTTCTCGCTCTCAATGGGGCGTGTGGTAAGTTGTGCGTGGATCACGGAGAGTAGCATGAGCCTCCACATGCTGTGAGTCTCCACGGTGTCATGCACAATGAGTCACGTGATAAGATGCGCGGATTGACGGTTTCAGAAGCGGAGGCAACTGAGACTTGTCCTCCACCACCCGGATTGAGGTGAGTAACCGCGCCACCATGAGGACTTAGAGAACATTGGGAATTGGGCATTCCAAATTGGGGAGAAAAGGGGATAAAAAAAAAAAAAAGACAGTGAAAGGATCTTGATACTGAACTTCTTCACCACTAAACTACTCAATCACTGCTGAGGGAAATTTCAACATTTACCAGCCAAATCACTGACATTATTAGTTGCAGTTAGTTTTTAGTCACACATTTTTAGTCACGATGTGACTAACTTTCCCGTAACTGAAGGACAGGAGAAGGTTCGGAAAATTACTTGAATATCTTTCTCTGCTAAGAGATTCAAACTCTGAATGTAAATGTTAAGAGAAATTATTCACAAAATTATTTACACAGATCAACAGAAAAGTTATTATTTAATTATTTTTATCTCCTGCAATGTATATACTGCATCATACTATAAGAACATTTCATAGACAATCATCATTTACTATTGCTCATACTTTCTAAGAAATCCCTAAAAAAAGTATTAAATGAGCAAAAAACAAAAAACAAACCCACTGAGAACACCTTAGCAACCACATTGCAATGCCCTGACAACCACCCACAACACCTTAGTAACCGCATAGCAATGTGTTAAAAACACTCAGAACACCATAGCAACTGCATAGCAACCACCCATAACACCTTAGGAACCGCATAGCAATGTGTTAAAAACACTCAGAACACCTTAGCAACTGCATAGCAACCACCCACAACACCTTAGCAACCGCATAGCAATGTGTTAAAAACACTCAAAACACCTTAGCAACTGCATAGCAATGTGTTAAAAACACTCAGATCACCTTAGCAACTGCATAGCAATGCCCTGACAACCACCCACATCTTAGCAACCACATAGCAATGTGTTAAAACACTCAGAACACCTTAGCAACTGCATAGAAACGTCCTGGCAACCACCCACACCTTAGCAACACTATAGCAGTGTTAAAAAACACTCAAAACACCTTAACGACTGCATAGCAACCACCCACAACACCATAGCAACCCCAAAGCAATGTATTAAAAACACTCAGAACACCTTAGCAACTGCATAGCAATGCCCTGACAACCACCCACAACACCATAACTTAGTGGTGTCAGCTTCTCTTTCTTATTGGGCATTTAAGCTGTAGATTTTATCTGTACGTTTATTTCATGGGTATCAAATCAACAAGCTCGCCGTTGCTAGCGCTATGCACTACCAGCTGATCTACAGGAACTTCACATCAGTTTTGAAGAATGTCCTTAAAGGGGGGCCTGGGTAGCTCAGCAAGTATTTACGCTGACTACTACCCCTGGAGTCGTGAGTTCGAATCCAGGGCGTGCTGAGTGACTCCAGCCAGGTCTCCTAAGCAACCAAATTGGCTAGGGAGGGTAGAGTCACATGGGGTAACCTCCTCATGGTCACTATAATGTGGTTCTCACTCTTGGTGGGGCACATGGTGAGTTGTGCGTTGATGCCGCGGAGAATAGCGTGGAGCCTCCACACGCTCTACATCTCTGCGGTAATGCGCACAACAAGCGGATGCAACAGAGATTCGTCCTCCACCACCCGGATTGAGGCAAGTCTCTACGCCACCATGAGGACTTAGAGTGCATTGGGAATTGGGCATTCCAAACTGGGGAGAGAAGGGGAAAAAAAAAGAATGTCCTTAAAGTGTCTTCCTCATAGCAGGAGAATTTCCTGAAAAACTAAAAAATCAAGAGTCAGTGAGAGTCTGACACACACATCAGCTTGAGACTGAGTGAAAAATGCTGAGTTGAATGCGCTGAAATATTCAAAGCCTGAAAGATGAAAAGATGATGAGAGAGAGAGAGACAGATACTCATTTTTAAAAAATGAGACATCATAAATATAAAACAACTACCCGTTGTGTTCTGGAATTGAAGGCGAATATTCCATCACATTCCAGCAACAACATAAGGATTCCTCTGTTGACATGGAGATGAGTATTCCAAACACCAGGAAGAAATCAAAGCTCATAATTGCTCAATCCATAACAGGGATGTGCCACAATAACTCGTGACAATAATCAATGACACACTCAAATGTCAGACAGCAGACCATGTCAAACAAGATGCAATGAAAGTGAATGGAGTATGAGGCTATTATTCCAAACATGAAAGTCATGCAGATTTGGAACAACATGAGAATGATTAAATAATGATTTTTCATTTTGGGTTGAACTGTTCCTTTAACATCACATTTTACAAAGCCAGGATGGGGGAAAGAATCATGATATTTTTGATTTGTTTGCAATGTCACATGATACAAGATCAAAGACAAGATCCAAACGACTCCTGTGGGGGTCAGCGGGTTTTAACCCTCATAACCTTGACCTTTGATATAATTTTTTTCAGACTCAGATATTCGTCACCTCTCTCTTTTAGTTTTGTGAAACTCAATGCATTGGTCTGACTCTGTGATGGATATCAGCTGCTCATGGACAGTCATTAGCAGGAGCGATTCTTCATTGATTTCTACATAAACACGCTGCATTAAGACACGATAAAGACACACAGGGAGGCCATTAGAGCACTTCCTGTCTTGACACAATGCTTACAGACACACTAATGGACAATCACACTGTAAAGATCTGATGGAAAGAGCCAGCCTAGAATTCAAATGATGTAAATTCGTTATTTCAGGTGCTGTTGTGTTACAGGAAATCTGCTATGATTTCAGCAGGTTCAAAGTCACTATTTACCTTCTTAATACATATTTCTATTCTTAGTGTGAACAATTAAGTGCATATTTTATCTTCATAAACTTGTGTAATAACTGTCCAAGTATACATGACACTGAGAATGTTGTGAATAAATAGACAATTAATAAAATATATGGTTTGTCTATATTTTCCTTGTGATCGCTGGTATTTGTTTTCTGTATACTTGAACAGCTGCATATTCAATAAAAGTCATACTTTAAAAGAAGCTGTTATAACCACACAATCATTATTGAAAGTAACATATATGCAGTAAATAATGTGTAATTTGTAATGTTTACATACTGCATTCATGGCGTTAATACTAATGCTAGCTTGCATAGTATGCATGTTACACCCTTTTATTGTATTTTATGATGGAATTTGTGAAAGTAGACCACGTGAGATCATGAAAGTTTTTTTTATAGTTGTTTATATATAAACTGTATATATATGTATTTAACATCTTTGAGCAATAAGTGGAGTATAAGCAGTCCCTGTCAATCAGTTTCTTTGACAGCATCCATTGAGAATCCTTGTAGAACATCCTGCATCTGTATGGCGTCCCGAGGAAGTTCATCGCGGCCTTCCAGTCCCTGTATCACCATTCCATCTATGTTAAGACGGACAAGGGCCACACTGAGTTCTTCGCCATCGAGACCGGCATTAGGCAGGGGTGCATCTTGTCACCCTTCTTATTCCTGATGGCCCTTGACTTCGTCACGAGGAAGGTCCTGGCATAAATTGGGACGGACAGAGCCGCCTTACTGAGCTCGACTTTGCAGACAACATCACCCTGCTTGCAGAGGATGGGTACCATCTGCAGCAGCAAACATCAAGCCTGCACCAAGAGGTGGCCAAAGTCGGATTGCGGATAAGCGCTGAGAAGTCCAAGGTCATGCATGTTGCCGTTCGAGCCGGCATGCCAAAGATCCGGGTTGATGGGCATGATCTCGAAGAGGTTGAAAGGTTCACATACCTCGGCAGCGTCATTGGACGGGATGGAGGCACAGAGACAGACATCGAATGCCGGGTTGGCAAGACCTCAGCAGTCTTCCAACAAATGTGCAATATATGGTCATCTGCGTCCCTCGCGCTTAACATCAAGCTTCGCCTTTATGCATCCATCATCCTCCCGATGGCGACCTACGCTGCTGAAATGTGGAAAATATCGGCCAACACTACCTGGAAGTTGAACGTCTTTCACCAGCGTTGCCTGAGACGGATACTGCATATTCGATACCTTGACCACATTACCAATGAGGAGTTCCTACGATGAAGCAAGCTGCCAAGCCTCAGTATGATCATTGCACGCCATTGCCTACAACTAGCCGGACACGTTATCCACGTGGATGACAGCCGTATCCCCAAGAAGGCATTTCTATGGGTTCCACCTGGAGGCCGGCGCGGTACAGGCCGACCACAACTGACCTGGCTCCGGACTTTCATTAACAACCTTAAAGCCCTCAATGTCTCCTGGGACGAAGTCGAAGACCTCGCCACTGATCGCACCCGCTGGAGAACTCTCGTCGCCCAATATGCTCCTTAGCATGGATGGAAAAGAAGAAGATAGGTGTGTTAGTTTGATTTAGCAAAAAATTATTGCTTTAGTCCAACCGAAATCGAACTGTTAAAGTGCATGCACTCACTTAATATTTTGTTTCACTCAGAAATACATCAAGAGGGTTTGGAGACGTCAGAATATAAGAGCAGGAATATGTATGAGGTTCTCTAAAAATGTACAATGGTTCCTCAGTTCTGTCAAATTCAGACACTCTCACACCAAAATAAAGCTGGTGACACTGAGTCAGCGTTCTGTAGTGTTAAACAAAGAGCTCCAATCTGTTTCTGACACTCTGAGAGGAAGTTCTGCACTCTTGATCCGTTTAGGAAGGAATCAAAACTGCTCCTTAAACACAATAAAGCTGGAAAACAGGATGTCAGTGTTAAAATTAGGAGCACATGATCTCCGTCTCTCTCCATTACTGTCAAGACACATTACAGGACGTGTGGCATCTGATGATTTTTATGGCATGGATTGTTTACTTGATATTTGACAAAAATAGCTCTATTATGTATAGAAATGTTTTTGTAAATATTTTGTTACTGAAAGTGTTTTCTCATATTTATAATGTATTGCATGATAAAAGAGGGGCGATAAGAGTGTTTGGAATAAAACAAGCAAAAAAAACCAAAAAAAAAACAGAGACTTAAAAAGGGGGTCTCGAGCCATTTCAAGAGATCAGATTATCAGAAAGAGAGATTATTGAGATTATTCCACTTCCTGAATGGTTCCATTCACAATTTATTTAGTACTTTTGAGGAAGAAATATTTGGAAATAAGAAATGCAATTCTTACAGCATTTTGGGCCTACAGTATCCTGTAACCAAACAATGATAATTTCTAGGAGTTCAAGCACGATGTGCTGAAACACTATTGTAATTGTAGAGTTTCACTTTTATTATTTTTATTCTCTGCTAAACCTGATCTTGGACACCAAATCGTAAGGCCTAGAGACTTGAAACTTTGGGGGGTGGTAGCACTATTGCTCGCTACTCAGGTGCATGGACTCACCCCGATCAGCTAACGTGAACAAAACAAGAAAATTACACATTTTGGGCCATAGCTTTTGAACCATAAAGCCTAGAAACTATGATTCCTTGGGTCGTGACGAATCTTAATGCTCCTTGTCAAATTTTAGCTCCGCCCACTAGATTTTCCAAACTTTTTGATTGTTTGCAAATCCGTTTGCCCGATCGGAACCAAACCAGTGCAGAAAGATGCTCTGGAATCCCAATATCAATAATGTAAAAAAAAAGTTTGAACTTTCAATTAATCATTGCAAAGATGCGCCAAAACGAACATAGCGGTCGTGGCCATAACCTCTGAACGGGACCAGATATTTTCACCAAATTTGAGACACTTATGTAGGAGGTCATTCTGAGGACACATGAAAAAAATTGCACACCTCAGACACTTGGTGGCACTATACCAATGACAAATGTAAAAATAGCTCTAACTACGGAACCGTTGGTCTGATCGACTTGAAGGCACCATGAAGGTCTATGAGGACAGTCACATATCTTAAAAACATGGCTGATATTGACCAATCAAGTTTCAGCAGCTATTAGACAAGGTTAAAAAAGGTGGATCGAGGGGGCCTGGGTAGCTCAGCAAGTATTGACGCTGACAACCACACCTGGAGTCGTGAGTTCGTATCCAGGGCATGCTGAGTGACTCCTGCCAGGTCTCCTAAGCAACCAAATTGGCCCGGTTGCTAGGGAGGGTAGAGTCACATAGGGTAACCTCCTCGTGGTCGCTATAATGTGGTTCTCACTCTCGGTTGGGGCGCGTGGTGAGTTGTGCATGGATGCCGTGGAGAATAGCGTGAAGCCTCCACACAAGCTATGTCTACGCTGTAACGCGCTCAACAAGCCACTGTGATAAGATGCGTGGATTGACGGTCTCAGACGCGGAGGCAACTGAGATTCGTCCTCCGCCAACCAGATTGAGGCGAGTCACTACGCCACCACGAGGACTTAGAGAACATTGGGAATTGGGCATTCCAAATTGGGGAGAAAAAAAAAGGTGGATCCAAACGAAATGTGGTAGCCCTATTTGTCTCTTGGCCCAAGAGGTCACCGTGAGGCACTATCCCGTTTTACATGCGTATAAATGGATGTATATACCGCAGTGTTTCACACAGACACACAATATTCATATCATATTCATACAACAAAACTCACAATGTGTTTATGTTAATACACATTGTCATATGGACATGTAGTCAGTAATTACTTGATTTAATTTGCCCTTCAAGTGGACTAGGAAAAATCGTAATTATGAGCTCTGAGCACATGAATGATGCAGCGAAGTCGGAAGTTCAAGTGGGAAACATGGAATTCTAAATGATACCCGAGTTGCCGAGATGGGAGGAGTCCTAAACTTTCAACATGTTGGAGGAGAGTTCAGTTTCTGTAGTGAATGACAGGTTTTGTTCATTTTTCTAAATATAGCTAATTGTTAGTGCTTGCCATTTTGGTCATATTCATTCATGTATATCAGCAACCATTCTATGCATGTTGTACATTTTTTCACCGTGAAAGTAGCTTGTATTTGAGCACAATTCCATTATCGTCAGCAAGCTAACTGAGTGATATGTATTATGATGTCAAAATTTAAGTTCCTTAAGAAATATGAATGAATGTACCTGGCGTCGTTCATGTTTCCTGTTCTTTCCGACAACAAAGCACGTGAACACAATGTACTTGTAATTACCACTTCAGAAGTGGGAAGTAGGAAAATTCCGATAGCACATGAAGGCAGCATAAGTCTCATGAGATGGACATGGAAAAATTCTTTATTACGGAGCTCAGTGTGTCTATTCATCTGAAAGAATATCGAGAGATCACGGCATTCCACAGTAATGAGTGCTGGATTCAATGACATCCACACAAACACCATCAATTAAACACACAATAACCTTCATAAGAATGGAGCGAGATACTGTATATGAGGGTCAAAAATAGATTTACTCATTGTGTTTAACCCTTGTGTGATATTTTGTCTTTTTCATTTTTGTTTTTTCGATTATTTTGGCTGTTAATGCCAATGGCATACATTTTGACAAAGGTGTGTATTTCTGGGGGTATTTTGATATTTCAACATCAGTTCCTATAATACATCTATAACACACCGTGTACACAAAATAGTTACACTCAGGACCTTCAGGACAAAAATGTCCCCATTGAAACCCATTAAAACTGCAATATTTGATCCCAGTGTCATTAAAGTATAAAATCATGAATTCTATGATATTATGCTTTCATTCCGGAGCCCTGGCTTCAAAATTTACATTTTTTATATTTTCCACCAGATGGCGCCATTTTTCTCATGTTTAGCCTATGGAGCAAATACAAGCTTTTCCCCTATTCTCTGTTTGCTGTATTATAGAGCACTGCAGGCTAATTGAATAAATGATGCAGATAATATTGTGTGTGTGTGTGTGTTGGTATGGATGTCAGAGTGTGTTTTGCATGTATGTATTGAGAAATACTGTGTGTGTGTGTGTGTGTGTGTGTAACAACAACAGTGGCATTATGTAAACAAACTGGCATTTAAACGGTTAAAATCCTGAAAATGAATGAATATTTGGTAGTTATGATCAGGACTGATGTTGCTTAAAAAAATTAACACATTGAAAGTGGAAATTAATATTAATATATAATATTATTATGGCAGTTTTTTGACATGGACATTTTTGTCCTCTAAGGACCTCTGAGTAACTTTTTTTTACT